>NC_088329.1:32260000-32497500 GCF_036884655.1 Musa acuminata AAA Group | reverse complement strand
GAAACACTCCACCCCCTAACCTTAAGCCAAGCAACGCTCAACCGCTTCCTCTTCTGGTTTATTAACTCCACTTCCTCCACTCTCTCATGGCGACACCGACAAAGAAGCCATAGCAGACCATACCAGAGGAAGAGGAGATATAAATCGAAAGACAGAGAGACACGTACCTCTCATCATGGCTTCCTCCAGCTTCCATGAAGAGGAGACGGACGATGGCTTCGTCTCCGCCGTCCGCCACGAGTCCCCGCAGCAGATCCCCGCCGCTCCTCAGTGCACACAGGAGTCGCTACAGCTGGATGACGGCGGGGGCGACGAGTCAGAGGACGACGACGACTTCGAATTCGCTTTCGTGATCAAGGACCCTGACGGCGGTCAGGACATTACCGCCGACGAGATCTTCTCCGACGGCCAGATCCGCCCCGTCTACCCCGTCTTCGGCCGCGCCCTCCTCCTCGCCGACGACGACGGCCTTAGCCGCCGCGGGAGAGCGGCGGCGGAGCTGGAGGAGGAGCGCGCGACCTCGGCGGTGCGGGGAACCCTCCGCCACCTCTTGATCGCGGAGCGGGAGGAGAACCTTGGCGCGTCATCGTCGTCCTCGTCCTTGGCGGCGGACGAGCTCGCTGGGGTCCCGCCGGGGACGTACTGCGTGTGGGCCCCCAGGTCGGCGGCGCTGACGCCGACTCGGTGCAAGAAGAGCCGATCCACGGGGTCCTCCTCCCTACGGTGGCGGCTCCGGGACCTGGTGGTCGGGCGGAGCCACAGCGACGGGAAGGAGAAGTTCGTGTTTCTCGCAGCCGGGGAGGACAACGACAAGGAGAAGGAAAGCCGTTGCCGTGTAACCAAGACGGAGGAGACGGGGAAGGGCAAGGAGGACAAGGCGAAGGGGAAGCGTGGTGAGGCGACCGAGGTGGATATAGCCACCGCTCATCGGATCTATTACGGGAGCCGCGGCGGCGCCCGGAGGTCGTTCCTACCGTACAAGCAGGACTTGCTTGGCTACTTTGCGAATGTGAACGGGATTTAGCCGGAGGCATCGCCCTTTTTTGAATCTCTCTCTCTCTCTTTCTGTTCCTATCTTTAATGGTTATAATTTCTTAGCTAGAAGACCTCTTCTTCTTTTTTACTGTGGCCGTGTGAAGCTTGTTCGTGTTGACATGGAAGTACCAGTGTGACCGCTTTACACTTGTTGTGCTAGTGTGTGTGTGGGGATGGGGGAATGGTCAACCTTCTGTCATTGACTAGTGTTGACCACCATGGTGCCTCGTAGGGTAGTGCACGTTGATGGCAATGGTGGTGTGTAATCATATTTACTAAACCCTAAGTTAGTGACATGACAAGACGATAATTTGCAACAACTCCTCCATGAAATATATAATCTAATCGAAGAGAAATGACCCATCATGTAATTTATCATGAATTGATTCGATTTGTGGTCCCAGACAGTGACACCTGCTTTACACTTGGCGGTGCTTGCTTTGTTAGTTTCGTAGACTTAAGCAAAAGATGAAATCGAAAGTAAGAAAATGGACATCTAAGTCACACAAAGAAGAAATGGAGACATGGAATTGATATGCTCGAGTGGTCCCTGCCATGGTGCTGCCAAACTTTGTGTGCGTGCTGAAGCTTGGCATTTCTTTATGGGAAAAAAGCTCATGAACACGGTGAAATATTATTAGGATATCAGTGGCTGGTCATGTACCTGAAGAGACCTTGGAGACCAATGATGTTGGATCTGACACCACAAAGTTCCCTGTGTTTGATCCTTGGATACGTCAAGAGACCAAGCTGAAATGGTGCGAGCAGCTCCTGCTGGAAGCAGCCATGACTGCACTGTATTAAATCTTGGATATCCATGTAAATCCTGCTCAAGAATTAAGGAACTATGCGTACTTATTAGAACAAAAACAAATGCTTGTTAAAACAATTTATCATGGGAAAGAAACCAATCACAGGTGTGTCGTTTTCACCCTTGATGTCACTGCTGTTAACCTGGAATGATCTGGTTTGGTGCTTCAACATCAGCTATGTGGAAATTTTTTGGCAATGTCAAATTGCACTACTAACAGCGGTGCTTGCTGGGGCCATGATAAAGAAATGGATAGCAAACTACGCTGCCCATTACACCAGGATTCAATGGAATCATGTGCAATTACATTACAGTTAGCTACCTCTTCCTCCATGCTCGAGGTTTTCTTCTCTCTGCAGTCTCATTTTCTTGTGAAGTTACATCAAACAGGTAATTAGCCACCGCATACATGACCGGTAGAGACAATACTCTTCATTCCAGGTAAAATAATCAATATCATTATCTGCTATACACCATCCTTTTGGCAGGATTGAAGGACTACGAGTTCTCTTCAGAATGGAGTCTAAAGAGATTAGTTTCAGTAAGGATCGATTGCATTTTGAGATAAAATAGCTGCTATCAGAGGCAGGAGAAGAACTCATGTGATTTGTAGTATTTATTGAGAACAACATTGTAGAGAGGATGCACGGGCTCTAACAGGTTAGCATAAGGACCCAACACTGCTCTTGTTGGTGGTGGTACACTAGCATCTTTTGAGCAGCTATACTGAGACACCGACAAACCACTTAGGCAGTAACATGAATGGTAAAAGTCCCGTTGTTTGCCAGGCTTGTCCTTGAACCCTCCCTCGAGTACCTACAGACACAATGTTTTAGGTGCTTTAACTATTGAAATGATGAACAAAAAGTGCTGGTGATCAACAAGTATACGAGTAACCAAAACTATGCGATAAGTTCAGCTGCTGTAAACATGAAAAGAATAAGACAGTGCATTACGTTACACAACTATCTAAAACAAAGTCAACCTACATGTATAAATGAACTTTACACTTCCCTCCTATTCTAGAAGAAAATATTATAATGCTGTATCCAGGTAAAGCTAACAAAACCATAGTTTATTCATGCAGGATATCCCAGAATATGTTAAAATGAAGACCAAAAATTACATGACAAATATAGATTATTTCAGTCTGTCTTCAAATTTTGCTTAAAATATAAAACCATCAACTGAATCCTCAGTTTTTAGATTAGATAAATTATGTTAAGCTCATCAAATCCTCTTGACGACATTGGAACATCAGGCTAATCCTTTTGGCAACACCAGCGGTGATGATTGATGTATAAAAGACATGTTAAGACTATATTCTAACTAATGGGAAGTCCCTCAAGTTCTATAAGCACAAACACCTGAAATATTTCTCAAATCTCATAGTTTTTGGCATCAAACTTTTGAATACTCTTGAAACAGAGTTTTCTTCATTATTCAGTACATACCTGTGAACATAGGAGTATATATTGCTGCAAGGCAATACTTTGGAATAATGGACCACATTCAGTTTGTTTTTCTATGAATGAAAAACCAAAATCTGAAAGTCCTCCTGTTTCAAGATCATTTTATAAAAATCAGCACAACAATAATGCCTAGAGTACAGGAATGCAGTTGAAGCAAAGCACCAGCATATATTTAAAAAAAAAAAAAACAACTAGAGAATCAGTATCTGTTCCATTGCAGAGCACATATATAAATAAGTTCAATACTGAAGAAACAGGTGAGTCTTGTAATAAAATAAGAAAACAGAAAGGACAGGAAGTCATTGTTCAAAACTTTTTAAATCCCAAGTTGTCCACTAGATTGGTCTTTAGTTGCAGACCACTCATCTTTCCTCACTTGTGTGTCTTCTTCTCCTTAAATACTATTACCCCGAACTCCACTTTTGTGCTGCAAGAACAAAAGATATCTTGTCCCTACTTTTGTCGATTCAGATGAACCCACACAGTTTGACTTACCTTATCCAGGAACAATCTTGATAATAGGTTTACTTCATGTTGTCAGTCAACTTTATAATCCACTACTTTGACAGCTCAAAATTTCCTCAGATTGTGAAAACTTTAAATGTTAAAATAATAGGTGGCAAAGCACTAGATAAGTAGATACTATATCTCTTCTCCTTGCACTTTCGATAGCTTAAATGGACTCATAATTTCCATAAAACCATTGATCATCTCAAAAGAAAATAACCACATAATCTTTTACCAAATCAACAACAGAAATGTTTCAACCAACAACAAAACTGAAAAACTTTACCTGATAGTCTACAGCTTCCATGACCTGGACTAGTTATATCCATCAATAACATGACCACCATATTTCATCAGCAATTTTATGGATCAAATTAGAAGTTACTCTAGTCCGAAAAAGTCGGGATAGTCCTTGATCACTATAATATAGATAGCACTAGCAGATAACCAGCCATTTCTACCTCATGTCATCTGAATCATTAACACAAGTTTTTCTGGTGTATTAAGTACCCACATAGCCCTTTAAAGAGATTCGATTCAAATAAACGAGGCAGCTACAAATAAGAACACCTGCAATTTCAACACCTTTGCAAAGTCTACCTTCAATTTTAGCATGAGAAGTCCCAGCTCCGTATAAGTTCCCATCTAAACCAGTTTCCCCAGTAGTGAAGTTACATGATTTATTACACGCAACAGATGCCTGCACTCGGCCGATAAAAGATGACTCCAGCTGTTTGTGAAGAATCGGCGATAGCCTTTGTGCCAAAACAAGAGCACCTCCCTAGAGAAATTTGATTTCTGAATTCTAAATTGGATGACTAAGAACCGCAAAGTAAGATAATTACCTGCCAAAATGAGTAGCAACCATCAACCAACTTATTTACTCGCCCTTGAAAACCACACTCCACTCCTTGACGAGATGCTACCCAGTCCTAACCATACATCACATACAGATACCCTTAGGACTCGAAAGTTTCAAAGCAGCATCAATGCCTAAAAGATAAGATTAATGCAATGAAGAACACAAATCAAAGCTCACAGATATCAATTAACAGATATGATACTAGAATTTGTGACTCAAAGTTTCTGGGAACAATATAGTGGATGACATCTGTTACGACTACAAGAAAATTTCACTAAGCTAAATCGTGTGCAAATAAGGCACAAATATTTAACACTTCTATTCCTGGATAAACTTTATAAGTTGATCACAGAATCAGCATGCATTTGCATTTATCAATAGGGAACCATTTCATAATAATTAGTAAATTACCAACACCAGAAACGGATGCTGGGAGATGGTGCAAGGTCAAGCAATAGATTATATATATATATATATATATATATATATATATATATATATATATATATTCTCAGAAATTAGAATATGAGAATAGCTACTGAAGCTTATAATGGTGTATAGATTTCTAACAACTTCATATACTAGGATAAGATATATAGCATGAATTGCAGGGAGAGCTTGCTCCATGCCACCATGTGCCACTTATTAGCGATGGCATGGGCAGTAAATATCTTATCAAGCTAAGCATGCATAGGCATAATTTAGGACATGTGCCAAGGCATGCATGTTAAAATAATGGCTGCAAGCACACCCCCTAGTCATTTATCTTTGTATGTTTGTATGCACATGATATAAAATTCACAGTAATCTCTTGAGCTTCACATAAGCCACATCCAGGAAGTACAATCTCATAATGAATTCTGATCATTTATCTTTTTGAACATTTGTTGCAAGTTATTTATTACTTATTACATACTTGACATAGTGGAGATGCATAATTAAAAACTTTGGCAGTATGCAGAATTCACAACACATAGGCTAAATCCCTAAGGTACTAAATTGACAGATAAACCAAAAAAATGGCAGGCATTATTCTAAATTTACAATTAAAAAGATTCTGGACTAAAATGCATGGCAACATAAATTGAGATTAAGCATCAAGAGCAAATGAGAAACTTCTTACAACTAGACTAGGCAAATCCAGCCTATCAGCCTCATTAATCAGAATCATTGCAGCCAGCCCACAGAATGTGTACCTTTAAGAAAAACAATGCGTTGGGGACACATATATAACATACAAAAAGTTCTAAAAGGTTCTGAACACAAAATGGCATAGGCAAAACTAAAACTAATAAACTTATAAAAGATATATACCCGCCATGAGCTTCTGAACCAGGCTCTCCAGCAATACCACCTTCATATGTTTGACAGCTGAAACAAACAGAAATTTGATTGCAACTGCATTTCCATAAATTGAGGGGAAAATAGAAGTATAGAACAGTAAAAAAACCAAAAATTAAAAGGCAAAAAGCTTTGTTATGAATACGGAACTGGTAAAGTACTTGATTATGGTATCGCTGTGACAAATTAATGGTGCATCACAATATTCATGTCCAAAAAAGGTGTTATTACCATGAAGCTTTCAATATTTTACAAGTATACATGTGCAGGTCCTGACTTATGAATCACTTTGAAAACACAGACTGAAGCATGAAAAATCAGTACCTTGATTCGCAATATAGATGAGTTAGCAATGCATATAATGATTGCTATTCTCCTGAGAGGCACTTCAACCCAACAAAACAGAGGCCACAGCATCTATGCCTCATCACTTCTGTTGTTGCTTAAAACTCCATCCACAAGTCAATGATGTAATTGTACTTGTTTATAAGGTGAAGCACCACTATCTTGCATATATTCATTGAGTGATAAACCATAAGCATTTATTATTTAATTGGTTTGCACTTTCAACCTCAAGGCAACACATCCTATTTTTGATGTCTAAAGATTGATAAAGTTTTTAATAGCATCAACTACTTTGATTATAGATGTAAAATTTTCAAACATATGGTGGCGAGTCACTGAGTGTGATTGATGACATGACTAAAGAATAAACACATAGACACAAGTTCGAACAAAGAACCAACATTTGATTTCCTAGAGGCTTTAGGTTCTTGTCATTTGCGGCCTATAAGGTAATATTCAGAGACATGAAAGCCATCAAAAGGTTCAATCAAAACCATAAAGAACCCTAAAGGAAATCCCAATGCATACAATCTAATTCCTTAAAATTTCAAGTAAAAAGGACTAGCCTCAAGATGTAATTTCCGAGATCTTTTACCAGCTCAACGTCCAGAACATTGAGAATACTAGCAACCTGGTTTCACAAAGAATTGAGAAGTGATTCAGACAAAGGACAGTGGAACGAAAAAAGGTACGCATTGCTGAAGCTAACCGAGATTGCAGTGTAGCAAGCACGAACATCAATTTCACCTCCATCATGCATTCTGACAAATAAAAAATGCTTGTCACTAGAATAGACAAAATTATCAGTAATAGATAATAACGAAGCAAACAGATTATTACATAACCAAAGAAGAGTCAGTTTGTTTGTCCACTGTTTTCCAAAATATTCATGGCAAAATTTCACATCAGAATATCAAACTTCAGAACCTGTTCCTCAAAATTGCAATACCAAAGTGCAAGATGACAATTGATTTCAAGACATCAAAACTACCCAAGAGAACCTAGATTCAAAGGAAATAATTCAAATATATATAGAGAAATTGCTTTAATGTGACTTGTTCATGATCTCCTGCAGATTTCAATTTCTACCAACCAGGACAAATTGATAAAAACAAAATAATTCTGAAGAAACCAGTTTATAAATTGTAGAAGCACCTTGGAATGAAAACTGTGGATCATGATTAACAGTTGAATAACTTCTAATACTATACCCTTTGATTGTCACAGAGACTATGTTGGGACAGTATGTATGGTTCCTACAGATACATTGCACCACAATACTCAACCGATAGAGATTGAGTATCTAAAGCACTTCATCCAAAGTTCTTAAGCACATGACACCAAAGTTCGACTTGATTGGATGTTTTTAATCCAAAAATGATCATTTTTGTTGTTTCTACCATACATTTAATGCTTAGTGCAAAGAGGTACACCTCAATAATTAGGCGAGAAAATTTGGGGCCATAGACTGCAAGATCCAAAGAGCATAAGCCACATAACATGAAAACACAACTTTTTTAGAATATGAGATTGACAATAGAGGCTGCCATCAAGTCAAATCATTTAGAATAATCTTCATGTCTTGTAAAATCCAAAATTTTTTCTGCTATTACAACCAAATATTTAACACTTCAGTGTACAGTTTAAACATATGATATCAATTGTTGAATCTGCTTGTACAGGATTGAAGTGAATATATGTACAAGGGTGTTTCTAGGGTAACTCAAAATCAAAATGCTGATTCAGCAATAGCTTTTTAAGAGAAAAAAAACATTTGAACCATGTTTTAACATATCAATCAACCGGCATGCAATAATATTGTACCGTACCGCCTGTACTGGTCCGTCAGCAAATCGGCACGCGGACCACTCGCTACCGGATGGTATCATGCATTTGGTCCCATGTTGGACGATACGGGGCTGTACCGAGCAGTAATAGTCGAAATTTTGATCATTACCTACCTGTACTGGTTGGTACCAATCGATTTCAACAAGATACTCGACGATATAGTTTCGATCGGTACTCAACGAAATACTGGTCAAATTTATGCATGGAAGGGGAAGGGGAAGCCAGTGGATGATTTTGAGCAGATGCGATAGAGCCTACACGATGTATACACAGAACAAAGCTCACTGTATTCACAGCCGTTATATTATGGAGAATCTTACGGCCAATAGCAGTACGGTGATAGTCGGTCATACTTCTCCGAGCAACAGTATGATACGGAGCAACATACCAGTAGCAAAAGTAGTTCTGACATTCACTAATACATGCCTCAGGAGCCGCCTCGGACATATATGATTCATGACGATCAATATATGACCATTACCACATTGATGCACCGATGGTATACAGTGTATCAATACACTATGTCGTGGGATCAATTTCAGGATTAGGTCCGACAAACATATCATATTGATATACAGATACATAGGATCGAGGACCCCGATCTACCACTCGTGGAGGCTTGTTGTTCATTTTGGTGGTAGAATAAGATATATCTACATATATAGTTAGTTAATTCATTTGAATCTTAGAGTTCAAGTTGTATGCAAAATAATATAATAATTCAAATAATTTTTCTGTAGATAATTCAATATTAACGGAAGGACGATCCGGAATGGACCGAAATTGTGAACCTTGCACAAGACTACTCTTCAAAACTTGAAAAAGATATGTGGCACTATTCTTACCTAATTTACATTAGTTTTGCTTAAACTATAATAAATGTATATTTATTTCTAACTTAAAAACCTTATCTTAACTCTTTTTTTTATTATTCAGGTATTTTCAGAGGGTTTTATGCCTATTTTAGGTGGATCGTACTCAGCAAAGCTCGATACACCGATACGATACGAGATTAAGAACCTTGCTTGTATGTACAACCTATATTTGTTGGGCCAAACAAGCACCAACAACGAGAACCATAAGCCTGGAGCTACTTAGTACATCATATTAGTTCTTTTTTCACTGGTACCAGGCAATGCAAATCAGAATAGCACTTAATATCTAGGTACACCAGTCCAACCAATTGCCAAAAGGGTAAATTGTACAATAAGAGAATGAAAAGATCACTTGACACAAGCTTCAATGTTCTCTTTCATATACACGTCATGCAAATTACTTCCTTGCATCCAAGTATGACTGAGAAATTATAAATGAACCAAACCTGAATGCACCGGAAGAATCTTTCATCCGCAGCAAAAACTTAAGCAGATTTGCTCTGATCAGACAAAAGATTCTGAATTCTGTTAGATTCTACTTAAATGTCATATGTGAACAAAAAGCAACAGAAGCGGTAGAGTTAGATCCGTGACCTATTTATAGATGACAATGCCATGTCACTTCCCAAAGTAACAAGTGTGTTAACAGCAGCATAAGTTGTTGCAAGATGAGGCATCTAAGGAAGTAAGCATTTAGTTAATGCTCAGATAATCTAAAATAATGGTGATTCTGAAAATAGAAATAGATTTGTCCATGAATTTGTCACAGATATAATCAAGACATCAATGATGAGCCTCACAATAATTGCAGATTAATCATCTGTTTCAGATTCATCACAGACAACAATGAAATAATTGATGATTAACTAAAAGTTCATCTTGGGATCCAACTTTACCTGAATCTCCCTCATAATTAGGAAATTGTTCTCTGGAAAATTTCTGCCCTTAAAGATTCTAAAAGTACTTTGTTGATAGATTTTGTGAAGAGTCAGTCAATGCCTTGTGGATAAATGTAAAAGCCAAAAAGTTTCCACTGCTATGTTCCTCAATTTGAGGAACACGATCTGCAACATTCTCACCCAACCTCAACACATGAAGTTGAAAAGAAAGATGATAAAGCTCAAAGTGATGCTTCAACATGATCCCAGCCAGCCACTCTGATGGCTCCATGAGTTTGATGAGCAGGAAGTTGATGCAGAGCAGCTCTCCCACATTTGGACAGCTCACAGAAGGGCCTTTCAGTTACATTGTATTTTCCTATTATTATTAGATGTATTTTTTTCCCATTTCTCATCACTATTTTAGATCATGTATAGAAACATACTTTGAGTTAAATACCTATTTGAAGTCCTAATTTTGGTTTATAAACAAGGCTGACAGGGTCCACAAGCCATTAAATGACATGTCCAGAAAATTTACACCATTCTTCAGATAGAAATATGTGGGATTCCTAAATTTCAAAAAACTCTCTTTTGATATGTTATTTTTGTTTACTATACAAATGCTCTCTTTTCTTTTTCATCCTTTGGGAAGTCCATTATCCTCAAACTGATTAATATTACTGACAACAGGGCATCTCCTATTGTTTTTTTATCCCTACATTCCTAAAGTGTTCTACTGCTCCTGATTATAGCTGCTTGTTTAATTTTCTCATTGCACTTGAGCAACAACCCTAAAAATCATGGAATATGAGTTCTATACACATAATATGAAGTTATGAACACCAATTAGTCTGCTGCTATCAAGATGAGACCTCACTGCAAGTCGCAAACCTTCTCTTACAAGGGCTGAAGTTCTTAGGCAACAAAAAGTCTCCATATGGGACAACATGGAAGCAGCAAACTTCAACTTTAGTAGCAGTCTAAATCTATGGCCTCAAGTAACATCCCTAATGTCTTCAGTAAGTCTCTTGTATCTTCAATCTATTCACTTGAAGACCAAGTTATACTGATCGCAAGTCTAAAAGTAGACATTGATCCTATCCTTTAGACTCCAAAAGGCCATAAAAGAAAACATTTTCTAAATTCTGAATACATGTATAAATAAAGTCCTAGCAAGACTAGACCAAAAAAATGAGAACAATGCCCCTGGTCTAAAGAGAAATAGACCTCGATAAATCAATCCAATCATCAGTGACTCAATTGCACAAAAGCATACTCTACGCTCAATCCAAAATATATAATTATGTTCCACCCATTTCTTAAATTTATGCTTCCTTCTGCTTAATAGGCTAGTCCATTCAATTGCAATAAATAAGATGAATTTCAGTTATACAAGGTATGAAAGTCAAGTTCAGCTATCTTTCCTAGTGTTACAGACTTACAGTAAAGCATGCATTGTTCCTTTGTAATAAGAATGCACTGAATCTTGCTCAAGCCATACATGTCAGGATTTTAATTGAGGTCAATATTATACAAGGATGGCACTGATGACATTTTCTATGCCCTGAACTTGTTCCTCATTCACAATTTCTTGAATCACAACTTTCTCAATCATAATGCTAATTAGATATTTGCCATGGTTGAAGGAACTCACATAATATTCAATAATTTTCTACATATTATGTGCATACAATGCAACTTATCAATTATAATAGATATTTTTACTGCAGTACAACTCATAAATTATACTAGAGTTCATTTCATCATGCATAAGCTAAAAATACACTGGCTGTTTAGAATTTTAACTGTGATTGTACATCCGATAGACAAAGAAGCAATTGAAATAAGCAAGAACAAACCTGCCCTGGTCCACCACCATATCCACCATATTTGTCCTGTAAACCATTCAGAGTAACAATTTTAAAAAGGCATTTGCAACCTGGCCAAACAAGCAATACAATTTGATCTTTGAAGATAGAGTCATTATAACAATTAGAACACTCAATCTTTCACCAACAACTAAATTGTATTTATTCATAGATACCGATGAATAAAGTGCCATTAACTTCATATTAGAGCTAATAATTGAAGAATTCTTTACTAGCATAATAACAGGTTAGGATACTGCAGTGATTTAAAAAGGCGCTCGGGCGAGGCGAGGTGAGGCCCGAGCGCCTCGCTAATCTCCCAGACGGCGCGCTTCAAACAGGCGCCGCCTGGGCGCTCGCCCGAGCCCAGGCGCTGGGCACTTCAGGCGAGCGCTTGGGTTAACCAAGGCGACCGAACCAGGATTTTAAGTCTGGTTCGGTCCTGGTTCGGTCTATGATGGTTAGTTGGTTCAATCGAACCAGCTGAAACTGATATAAGTGACAACCGAACCCTAACCCTCGTCGCTGCCAATCCCGATCCCGATCCCGCTACTCATCGCTGTCGTTGCTCGCAAACGCTGCCGCTGTCGCCGCTCGCCGTTGTCGTTGCTCGCAAACGCTGCCGCTCGTGCCTCCCGCTGCTCGTCGCTCCTGCTCCTGCTGTCGCCGCTCGCACCTCCTGCTGCTCGCTACTCCCGCTCCTGCTCCTGCTGCCGTTGCTCGTCGCTGTCGCTGCTCGTAAACGCTGCCGCTCGCGCCTCCCGCCGCTCCCGCTCCCGCTGTCGCTGCTCGCCGCTCGCCGCTGTCGCTGCTCGCCGCTGCCGCTGTCGCCGCTGTCGCTGCCGCCTTTCGCCACTACCGCTTCCTCTTTTCTCAGTCAGCAGGCTCAGCACCCTTTTACACTTCCTTTAACAGTATACGTATACTGTATACTGTTAATATTATTAAGTTTATTTGAAATGATTAATTTTCAATACTGTTAATAGATTAATAATATATTATTTTGATTTTAATACTGTTAATTTTTATTTATTTGAAATTATTGCTAGGTTTCAACATAAATGACAAGTGTACAGAGCAACTCAATAGAGTCTCCAATGACATCAAAAAAAGATCCTGCATGAAAGTATAATTATTTGAAGGATCCGAAAGATCCTAATGTAGTAACTTGCATATTCTGCGATAAGACTACTAGAGGTGGTATTTTTCGTGCAAAACAACATCTAGTAGGAAATTTCAAGAATGCAGCAGCTTGCAAAAAGTGTCCACCTGAGGTAAAAGAAGAGTTACTGAGTTATATGAATAAAAAGAAGACACAAAAGAATGAATCTTACGGGAATTTACCAGAAGACAATGTTGAACATCTCAGGGATAAAGAAGAAGATTATTCTATGAGTATTAACCCAAGTGGAAAAAAAATATACAACAAAAAAGGAAAAGAAGTTATGAGTACTAAGAAGGGTAAAAAAGGACCGATGGATCTATATATGTTTCAAGAATCCCATAAACAACAAGGGCAAGCAGGAGGCTCAAAATTTAGACAAACAAATATAAGTGATGCTTGTGATAAAGAAATAAGAGGAAGAACAATTCAGCATATTGCTCGCTTCTTCTATCAGGCTGGTCTTCCCCTTAGTACAACTCGTTTAGACAGTTTTAAGGATATAATTGAAGGTATTAGAAGATATTGGTGCAGGATTAAAACCTCCAAGTTATTATGAGATGCGAGTTCCATTACTGCAAAAAGAGTTGAATTATACAAATGACTTACTAAAGGGTCATAAAGAATCATGGGCAACACATGGTTGCTCTATTATGTCAGATGTTTGGACTGACAGGAGGCGTAGGAGTATAATTAATTTTATGGTTAATTGTTCCTTAGGGACTATGTTTGTGAAGTCAATAGATGCTTCATCTTTTGTAAAATCTGAAGACAAGATATATGATTTACTTGACAACTTCGTGGAAGAAATTGGAGAACAAAATGTCGTTCAAATCATAACCGACAATGGAAGCAACTATGTTTTAGCTGGTAATATTCATCTTTTGAATTTGTTAATTATTTTATCTTCAATTAAGTGTATTAAACTCTTAAGTCTTATCATTTTTGTTATCCTTTGTCTCAGGTAAATTGCTTGAATAAAAAAACAGCACTTGTATTGGACTCCATGTGCAGCACATTGTATTGATTTAATGTTGGAGGATATTGGAAAGATCTTAGAAATCAAGAAAACCTTAGAAAAGGCAATTTTTGTTGTTGGATTTCTTTATAATCACATTGGGGCTTTGAATATGATGAGAGAATTTATAGGGAATAAAGAATTAGTGAGACATGGTGTCACCCGATTTGCTACTTCATTCTTGATATTACAGAGCGTGCATCGTTAAAAACATACTCTGAGAAACATGTTTACCTCTGAGAAATGGGTGACAAGCAAATGGGCAAAAGAAGCAAAAGGCAAGAGGGCTGTTGATATCATCTTAATGTCATCCTTTTGGAATCATATAGTTTATATATTAAAGGTAATGAGCCCTCTTGTTCGAGTCTTTCGGTTGGTGGATAATGAAAATAAACCTGCAATGAGATATATTTATAAGGCTATGGATAAAGCAAAGGAGACGATTAAAAGATCTTTTAATGAAAATAAAGAAAAATATGAGAAAATTTTTACAATCATTGACGAAAGATGGAATTGTCAACTTCATCGTCCCTTACATGCAATAGGATATTATTTGAACCTGAATTCTTTTATAAGATTAAATCTATTGGATTTGATGCAGAAGTTTTGGGTGGGTTATATTAGTGTGTTGCAAGATTAGTTCCCAGCCTTGAGGTTCAAGATAAGATTATTCATGAATTATCTTTATATAAAAATGCTGAAGGTTTTTTGGAATTTCAATTGTCGTTCGATCGAGGACAACTACGTCTCCAGGTATTAATAATTTGATATAATTAATTTCATATATATTATGTTACTATGTTATTGCTAATAATAACATAAATTTTGCAGCTGAATGGTGGAGTCTATTTGGAAATTCCACCCCGAACTTACAGCAATTTGCTATCAAAGTACTTAGTTTGACATGTAGTGCTTCGGGTTGTGAGGAAACTGGAGTGTCTTTGAGCATGTAAGGATCACTAAATATTTTTGTTTTAATTAATTAATTAATTTAGATAGATGTATTAATATATTTTTAAATTATATGACATGACAGATTCACTCGAAGAAAAGAAATCGGTTGGAACATCAACGATTGCACGATCTTATTTACATAAAGTATAATCAAGCTTTGAAGGCTCGTCATGATTTGCAAAATAGATTTGATTCAATCTCATTGTAAGATATTGATGATTCAAATGAGTGGTTAATAGGAGAAATGAGTGCTAACTTGCAAGATGCTGAAGACGAGCTTGTATTTGAAGATGATAGATTGACATGGGAAGATATGGCAAGAGCTTCAGGTGCTGGAGAATTACAAACATATACACGACAGATGTCAAAGAGAAAAATGAGTGCAAAAGCATCAAGCTCGACTCCTGCTATTGTTGAAGACATAGAGAATGAAACATATCTTGATGAAGAGAAAGGAGTCGAAGGATAAGAAGAAGAAGACGAATTCAATGAATATGATTTGTGTGAAAATGACGATAATATTGATTTATGATGAATGACTTTGATATAAAATTTTATTGTTTTGAATTTTGAAACTTTTTGTTAATGTGACATTGTGATTTTGTATCTTAGATTTTCTTAATTTAATAGCATATTTTTATTTAAAAATTTAAATAATTTATATTTATTAATTATATTATATATTTTTATATTTTAGCATCTCGCTTCGCTCGGGCGAGCGCCTAACGCCTCGGGCGTTTTTGGACCTTGGCGCCTTTTGGCGCCTAGCGCTTTTTAAATCACTGGGATACTGCAGAAGAACAAAAGGGAGAAACAATTACCCATACGAGGGAAGTGTATTCTACTGAAAAGCCACAGAACAAGCACTACTAGAAGGCAATGAATGATTAAATATTTGATTCCAGCTTAAAAGTGTAGTTTGCCTTTGCTTCAGTACCCTAAATTTATGATAATGCTGAAAACCACATAAGCAAAGGCAAACTTTTTGGTTGTTTTCCCTTTCTGTTATTGGAGCTGCTTAAGTGTAGTTTGCCTTTGCTTCAGTACCCTGAATTTATGATAATGCTGAACCCATACTCTAAGCAGGATTAAATTGAACTTTTTGGTTTAGAAGTATTTTCCCTTTCTGTCACGAACGGTCGTTGCGCACCTGCAACAACTCCGTTCAACGAACCGTTCGTCGCTCTCATCTACATGTACAGCTGCTTGGCAGCATGTTTTGTCTCAGTTTTAAGTCCTTTTGCTTGTAAAAATGTAAGTTCGAACAAGTTGCAGCGCTACAAAGCGACCACTCACCGAACCGAGCAAAACAGCCCCAAAACAACTCTGTTTTCGCATGCCACGGGCTGTTTTCTGCAGCCCACTACCGCACGCGAAACGTCAGCCATCTTAGCACCCTAGAACCACCCGGGTGGCACCATGGGGGATGGGGCTTCGGTATAGTGTCGGGCATTGAACAACCTTTCACAAGTTCGCACGTTACCTTAACAGGAACTTGTTGTCGCGCCCGACACCCGGTGAGCAACTGTTTGTGAACTTACAGCTGTTCGTTCAACCCTCTAAAGTCCTTATTTTCCCCCTCTCCCTCTTTTCTCTTATGCACGCAAGGTGCTCACTGAATTGTTTGTAAATCTTCCCCTTTTAGCGAGACGTCGGGACTTGTCCGTCGCTCGTTCTTCGAACTAATCAACTTTCTCTTTTACAGGTCCTTCGGGACCTGCAAGAGGTTGCAAGTGGGTTGATCTTTGCAGACGCAAATCGCAAGGGCCAAGCGCGACTTAGGCAACGCAAGCTAAGTTCGCGTCTTTGCCGCAAGGGTGCCTCGCGACTTAGGCAACGCAAGCTAAGTTCGCGTCTTGGCTGCAAGGGTGCCTCACGCCTTAGGCAATTCCAGCTAAGGCCGCGGCATTGTGGTATCAGAGCGGGCAAGCACTTTGACCGAGCAGCGAAGAAACTTCGCAACTTCACCATGGCAAAGCATCATGGGAATCAAGCAAGACGGGGCAAGCCGGACCCTTGCCCCAAGCAGCCGCAGGTGGGCTGCAAGTGCACACTCACTCTCATGCTATTGGAGCTGCTTAAGAGGAGCGCGGCGACGAACATGATGAGCGAGAAGTTAACTACTCTCCGCGAGCGAAGGAGGCGCAATCTGGAGCGCCAACCGGGAAAAAGAGTCATAAGGAAAGACTCACAACGACGGAAACCCGCTTGGATGTTCTTGAAGCGAGCTTGGAGGAACTCTACTATGGCCAACAGAGGCTTGTTGGGGTAGAGAGCTCGCAAGAAGAAGCAGAGTCCAGGATCGACAAGGTTGAGGCCCTAGTCGATCAATTGTCAGATGACACCAAAGACTCCGTACAACACCTGTAGGAAGTTGTGGTGGAACTCACTTCAAGGGTCACCATGCTCACAAGAGCACTAAATGCGGGAGGAAGCAACACCCGCGTTGCACCACGACAAAACTTGAGGGCACCCGAGTCTCATGGTTATGGAGGGGCCAGAGATGCCAAAGAGCTCGAGAATTTTCTGTTTGACATGAAACAATACCGGAGAACACAGAGTTTGTCGCAAGAAGGAAGTTGAGACAACACCGCCAGAGTACTTCCTTTCGAGACTACGTGAAATAATTTTCTGCGCTAATGCTGGACATACAGGATATGTCCGAGAAGGATATGCTGTTCAGCTTCCTCGATAGTTTGAAGCCATGGGCTCAACAAGAACTTAATCGAAGGAATGTCACCGATGTGGTCGGGGCAATTGCTGCCGCAGAAAGGCTCACCGACTTTGTTTCCTCTGAAGACCCGGGAAGAAGGAAACGATCTTCAAGCAATCGCCCTCCAAAATATTCTTGAGGGAAGGAGCTCGGGGGCGAACAAAGGAAGAAGAGTTCCCACAAAGGGCTAAGCCCGAAGGGCAAGACCTCGAAACCTGGTGGATGCTTCTTGTGCGGAGGGCCGCACATGGTGAGGGAGTGCCCACAAAAACAAGCACTCAATGCTTTAATAGCTTCCATCCACCCCCCCAGATCGGACAAGGGCAAGGCTGTCGCTCTTAGTTCGAGTAGTTCTGAATCCAGTAGCGACGACGAGTCGTAAGGACCCCGGATGGGAGCAATGCGTTTGTTGAACGCCATGCGGGGTCAAGTGGGGGAGAACACGAAGACAAGGCTACAAAAAGCAGGAAGTTGTGAGCTAATGTACGTAGACATCAAGCTCAATGGCCAAACGACCCGTGCAATAGTGGACACGTGTGCTACCCACAACTTTATTGTCGATCGAGAAGCAAAGCGACTTGGGCTAATCTTGGAGAAGAGCCCAAGTCGAATGAAGGCGGTGAACTCGGAGGCCAGGCGAATCTTCGGGTTAGCGAAGGGAGTTCCCATCAAGATCGGAACATGGAGAGGGAACACCAACATGATGGCGGTGCCACTGGACGACTTCCAAGTGATTCTTGGAATGGAGTTCATGCACACGACGAAGTCGGTGCCAATGCTGTTCCTAAACTCGCTGTGTATGATGGGAGGTGACGACTCCTGTGTGGTTCCCATCTCTCGGAGAGGAACCAAGGAACCCCAATATATATCGGCATTGCAACTGAAGAAAGGGGTGCGAAACGGTGAATTAACATTCGTGGCTACTATGAAGCTAGAGCCACTTGACGAGAAGGTCATTCATGAACCTGCTGTGGTGGCCGAGAAGGTCACTGATGTTATGCCACCCGAGTTGCCGAAGACTCTTCCACCACACAGAGGCATGAATCACAACATCGAGCTGGAGCCAGGAGTGACGCCTCCAACGAGACCACCCTACTGCATGCCCCCGCTAGAGTTGGCAGAACTCAGAAAGCAGTTAGGTGAACTACTAAGCGGTGGTCTCATCTGTAGCTCTAAAGCACCATTCGGAGCTCTAGTTTTCTTCCAGAGGAAACAAGATGGGAGCCTCCGACTATGCGTCGATAACCGAGCCCTCAACAAAGTGACGGTGAAGAACAAGTATCCCATCCCGCTCATCGCGGACTTGTTCGACCAGTTGGGCAAAGCCAAGTATTTCTCAAAACTCGACCTTCGGTCGGGGTATTGGCAGATGCGCATTGCTGAAGGCGACGAAGCGAAGACTACCTATGTGACCAGGTATGGAACGTTTGAGTTCTTGGTGATGCCTTTCGGCTTAACCAACGCTTCAGCCACGTTCTGCATTCTCATGAACCAGCTATTCAAGGAGTATTTGGATAAGTTCGTGGTCGTCTACTTGGACGATATCGTCGTCTACAATCAAACGCTTGAGGAGCATGTCAAGCGCATTCGGACAATTTTCAAGGTTCTTAGGGAGAACACTTAGTTCGTGAAAAGAGAGAAATGCTACTTTGCCCAAACGAAGATCTTATTCTTGGGGCATCGAATTGGTGATGGTTCTATTCGGATGGGCAAATCAAAAGTGCAAGCGGTTGCGGAATGGCGAACTCCAAAGAAAGTGCCAGAGTTGAGATCTTTCCTTGGTTTCGTCAACTACTATCGACGCTTCATAATAGGGTATTCGAAGCGTGCAACTCCACTGACGGAGTTGCTGAAGAAGGAGCAACATTGGAAGTGGTCTGACAAATGTGAAATAGCATTCCAAGATCTGAAGGCTACTGTTCTGGAAGAACCGGTGCTCAAATTGCCGGACTATGGGGAGCCCTTCGAAGTCCATACAGATACTTCAGACTTCGCTATTGGGGGAGTGCTCATACAGGAGGGTCATCCGGTGGCCTACGAGAGCCGCAAACTCAACGAGACCGAGCGGCGGTATTCAGTGCATGAGAAGGAAATGATAGCGGTGATCCACTATCTACGAGTTTGGCGACACTATCTTCTCGGATCGCAATTTGTGCTGAGGACAGACAACATCGCTTTGAGCTATTTCCAAACTCAAAAGAAACTCTCCCCAAAGCAAGCACGATGGTAGGACTTCCTGACTGAGTTTGATATGGCAATGGAGTACAAGGCCGAAAAAGCAAATGTCGTGGCCGATGCATTGAGCCGAAAAGTGGAAGTGAATGCCATATAGTTAGAGGGCAGAGGCCAAGCAAATCAGTCGCACTCCACTTTCCTTTCCAGGATCAGGGATGGACTATACAATGATCCTCAGGCCGTAACCCTGATGCAACTCCTCAAAGAAGGCAAGGGACGATGATTTTGGGTCCAGAAGGGACTCATTTACAGAAAAGGGAATAAGGTTTATGTTCCTCGAGTGGACAATTTGAGTTGTGAACTCTTAAGAGAGTGTCACGATTCCCTTTGGGCTAGACATCCGGGTATTTACAGAACCTTGGTTCTCGTGGAGAGGGCCTTCTACTGGTCGAAAATGGGGACTGATGTGGAGGAATATGTTCGAACGTGCCTCACTTGCCAACAAGACAAGGTGAAGCAGCAGAAGTCGGTGGGACTTTTGGAGCCGTTGCCAGCACCAGAAAGGCCGTGGGAGAGCATTTCCTTGGACTTCATATCAAGTTTGCCGGCAGTAGAGGACTCGGATCGATACTCGTGGTGGTCGATCGATTTCCAAAGTATGCAACTTTCATTGCTACACCCCTACACTGTTCAGTAGAGGAGGCGACCAAGTTGATGATGAAGAATGTGGTGAAGTATTGGGGAGTCCCGCACAATATCATCAGTGATCGAGACGCTCGATTCCTGGGACGATTCTTGACCGAGCTATTCAAATTGTTAAGGTCTAAGTTATACTTCTCCACAAGCCTACACCCCTAGACGGATGGCCAAACTGAAAGGATAAACTCGCTCCTTGAGCAATATCTTCAACACTACCTGAGTGCCAACCAACGAGATCGGGTGAAGCTGTTGGACATAGCCCAATTCTCCTACAACTTGCAGCGGAGCTCTACGTCCAACAAGAGCCCCTTCGAGACCATCACAAGACAACAACCATCAACTCCTCACACCTTGGCTATTGGGTATATTGGGAGTAGTCCGTTAGCATATCACTTTGCGAAAGAATGATACCGAAATGCAGATATTGCGCGGCTTACTTAGAGAAGGCGACCAAAAAAATAAAGAAGTGGGCAGACTTGGGAAGGCGACCGCAGGAGTTCAAAGTCGGCGATTTGGTGTTGGTAAAGCTCCAACCAGCATCACTCCAATTCTTCAAGAACAAAATACACAAAGGATTGGTGCGCAAGTATGAAGGGCCCTTCCCAATTATCAGCAGGGTGGGCAACGTCTCCTATAAGTTGCAGCGTCGGCATGGCTCAAAATTCACAATGTTTTCCACGCCAGCAACTTGAAACCCTACCACTCAGATCCGCAAGATGCTTCCCGAAATGTTCCAACTCGACCACCCCCCACCAGAGCCTCCTATGAAAAGCGAGTTGAAACCATTTTAGCGGATCACAAGATAAAGCTACCAAATGGTGCTGAGCAGACCAAGTACTTAGTGAAGTGGTGAAAGCTTCCCCGAACCGAAGCCAATTGGGAGCTTGAAAACGCCCTACGACATGAAGAAGCAATCATCAACAACTACCAACAAGCGTCGACGAGGGTATCAACAGTTTAAGTGGGGGAGAATGCCACGAACGGTCGTCACGCACCCGCAACAACTTCGTTCAACAAACCGTTCGTGGCTTTTGCATGCTTTTACCGAGATATGGCAGCATGTTTTGCCTTAGTTTTGTGTGTTTTTGCTTGTAAAAATGCATGTTCGAATAGGTTGCAGCACTGCAGCTCAACCGCTCGTCGCGCCGGGCCGAACTGCCCAAAATAGCTTCGTTTTCGCGTGCAACGACTTGTTTTCTACAAGCCGCAGCTACATGCGAAACGTTAGCCATCTCAGCACCCTAGAACACCCCGGGTGGCACAAGACTGGATGGGGCTTTGGTGTATTGTCGGGCGTTGAAAAATCTTCACAAGTTCGCACGTTAACTTGACGGGAACTTGCCTCCGCGCCCGACACCCGGTGAGCAGTTGTTTGTGGACTTGCAACTATTCGTTCTACCTTCTAAAGTCCTTGTTTTCTCCTTCCTCTTTTTTTTCTCTTGCACTCAAGGTGCTTGCTGAATTGCTTGTAAAGCTTCCCTCTCCACGAGACGTCGGGACTTGTCCGTCGCTCGTTTTCAATCTAATTAACTTTCTGTTTTATAGGTCCTTCGGGACCTGTACGAGGTTGCAACTAGGCTAAACCTTTGCGGACGCATATGTTGCAAGGACGCCTCGTGACTTACGTAATCCCAGCTAAGTCCGAGAAGTTGGCGCAAGGGTGCTTCACGACTTAGGCAACTTCAGCTAAGTTCGTGATTTTGCCGCAAAAATGCCTTACGACTTAGGCAATTCCAGCTAAATCTATGACAATACGTTCACAGAATGTCAGCAATTCATCTCCTTTGACCTTGTTAACATAAACAAACTTCACTTAAACCACTTTTGGATAACCCTATGAGGATTTCTTAGTGTAACAACAAGATATCAAATTACAAACATAAACAAAACGTATTCAAATTGTTTTAAGAAAACCTTAGTATTGCTTTGAACTTCAATCCTCACAACACAGTCAAGATCATAATCGTTGAGATTTTGTACTAGATACTTTCATGTTATCCCACAATAACAGATTGGAATATAACTAGTTTTTGTAATTTGTATAGGATTTATCCAACTTCATTGAAAAGTGCAATTGTAGCAACAAACTCTTTATATAACATTAACAAATAATTTTTCAAAAGGTAACAGATTTTATCTCATTATGACTGATTTCTAGGAGGACTATAATGGAAGCTCATAACTTGACTCATTAAGTCAATAAAAAATTATCTATATGTAGAAGTAATAAATAACATGCATGAACTTTTGCTAAAAAGGTTTCCAGAATGATGATCAATGACACTGATACATAAGTAACTCAGAAGATAAAGTCATTTTATGCCAAAAAGAAACCTCAAGTAGAATCTTAGACCTCACAGTGGGACAAAAATTCCACCACACTGTCCTCAAGTTCTGAGTGGAGAGGTTCTCCCAGTAAAGCAATTGAGTGAATAATCCAGTAGCATAGCCAAGGTCGACTGCAATTATCAATTATAAAATGATTTAAATGAAAACAAAAAAAATAAAGAAATCAAATGCTATTCAAATGGAAATGGTTATGTAGAAAAAAAAAAAACATTCATAAATATGTTACCAACACAGAAAAATCCATCTTACTTGGCATCTAGCACATGATAGCTCGGTCCAAGAAGTCCGAGTCCTCTTGTTAAAAACTCGATGTGTGTGTCACGCCAAAGCTCTAGCCTGCACTTCTACTGATTTACTTGAAAGGTTCTTTCCAAATTTTTGCTAGACCAAAGGACTGAATTAGGACATTCAAATTAAAAAGAGAAATTTTGATGCATGCAAAAAACTTATAAGCATTAAATAAGCATTGACTACCATGTTCTCTTCTTAAGTTAGACGTCCTCAATTTGTTCAAATAAAATAAAGATAAGGACAAAAGGTGGGAAGTCCTTTTCTACATTGAAGTGTGCTGAGTTTCATAAGCATATTTACATCAAATACATGCCACATACACACCACACTGGTAAGTAAACAGCAGCAGATGTGTGAATTTCGGGTTATAATGTAGTTCTCTGGAAGCATGGGACTTCAGATATAGGCAGATATTGTTAATGCACGTAAGCTGATTTTCTTTTTATTATAGGTAGGCTTGATGTCAAGCAGTGAGCACAAAAGACTTAATCTTATAGCAAATAGTACCTGTGGTGTGTTCACTAAGATGAATTCTTCAAGCCTTAATTCAAACATAGGACAAGTATATTGATTATTTTCCATTTCCTTACAAATATCAATAGTTGCCAACAAGATGATTTTGGTTATTTATGTCAGTATTATAGAATAAATAACCTGTATATTTAATGCAAAGCCAGCACTTTGGTTACAATCTTCTCCACTTAATGTCTTAATGTGCTAGTCATAGCTTGGAATTAGACTGCTCGCGAGGACTATTCAAGTAACCCTTTCCAATTCGAGCCTCTCATCGTGCTCAACACTAGGTTAACTCTGGTAGGAGCTTCCCTACAACCTTGTAAGACTTATTGGTCTAGTTTCTTCTTAAAACGCTGGGAATGAACCATCTATTCTCCCGTTAAGGAATCTTAAACATTAGAAACCACCACAAGAACCTATTTCAAGTAATAATGGCTAACATAAGATGTTGTTCGTTCAACCAGAATTATCTTACTGGTTTGTTTCCGACCATGAATCTTTTGCAACCTTCGAGCGACAATAGCCTTGGACCAAGATTATCTTGTATTATTTGATCTGACGTTCACATTTTCATGCAAAGATAAAGAAACGGGCAAAGAAATGTGGCTAAATTCTTTGTCGTTGTGGTCGAACGTACTAGGGTTAAGAGTCTGAGCAACGGATGACCTATGAACTTTCTCGAGCAATCACACCTGTATGGGAAAAAGGATTCCAGGTCGCGGAAGATAAATAAGGGTTTCCTAGCAATGATCGAAGTGGGGAGGACTTACATGAAGGACTGGGTGTGGGGGGCGATGCCACGGAGAATCCGGTAGATCTCGAATACTTCCACCTCCACCTTAAGCTGCTCCAGCTGCGTCACGGTGAGCCTTCTCGGCCCGTCCGAAGGGGAGGGAGGCGGGGAAGAGGTTGACGATGAGGGGGGAGAAGACTCCATGGCAACGGAACTATCGCTTCTTGGAAGAGAACAACCGGCTACTTCGCTCATCGCCAGTGGGTAGCACAATTCTGCCGACCTTTTGTTTTGGATGCTGCGTCACTGTCGCTTTAAATGTCTCGCTTATTAGATCCGACGGATACTATTAACGCTCAGATAATTGTTTATAATATTATATAAAACCTCAATATAATTACCTATTGGATCCGATAGCCAACCCAGGCGGCGATTATCGGATTCGGATTCGGAATTTTGCCTGTAAGGCTGCAATAGTTGTTTCCAGCGTAAAACCCGACCCGACACGGCCCACTCTTTGCCACCGTTGATTCCCCCTCCGTATTCGACTCAATGGACGATTCTGATGCGCTTTTCCTATGGCTATTTAAGCCCATAGCCACGGCCAATCCCAAATCGCCGAGGGTCTGGTCGCCGCCCACTGTTCTCAGCGAAGGATTCGATCAAAGCTATTGTAAGGCCCTGAAACCCTAAATCTCCGATTCCCTCCTCGAATTCTCACCCAGTGCATCTTCTTCTCCTGCATTCACGTGAATCTGTAATCTCTGGATGGGTAATTCCTACAATCTGTTGTTTCTTCCCGGGTTTGATTTGCATTGCGAGCTTTGGCACTGGATTTGATAAATTGTTTCTTCTATTGCGCTGCCTGACGGTTCTTATGCATTGAGGTTTCGGATTTGTTTATGGGGATTCTGTTTTCGGTTATTCCAGATTAACATCGTTGAAGAATTTGAGAGAAAGCTGTGTGCTTTCTTTCTTGATTTCATGTTTCGGTTATTTGTTGGGTGTTTGCTTACACGGGATCAGATCGTCTAATACAAAATGTGTTAACAACCATCATTATATGATTGAAGTGGTTGTGGTGATTGTTTTAAAGCAAAGTTTATCTAAGGATTAAATTGTGATTTTATGCATGTTGTTCTCTGGATCACTTGCAAGGAAGGATATTCTATCGGTTATTGAGTAAAATTGCAGGTCTGATCGAGTTATGGGTTGGTAATTTGCAGAAAATGGCTGAATCAAAGCCTGCCATGAGAAAACCGGAGTTTACTAAGGTTAACCAGCTTAGGCCTGGTACTAGTGGCCATACGCTCACAGTGAAGGTGGTGAGTTCAAAGACAGTGCTGCAAAAGGGGCGTGCCGCCGGTTCCCAGGTTCGTCAGATGCGTCTAGCAGAATGTCTGGTGGGGGATGAAACTGGAATGATTGTCTTCACAGCCAGGAATGAACAAGGTAGATGTTCTTATATTATGTGTATGTACGTATGCATGTTTTATGGTCCAGTAAGTTCACTTTGCGGTTGAGATTGAAAAATGAAAAGAAAAAAAAGAAAATTGTTGAGCAAAAAATGAGAAGTGTGAGATTCTTGACATAGTGTTGCTTCTACCTTGTCTCGTTTATGATGGTTGCTTTTACTTCAAATTTGCCAAACTGTAAAATTTGATCCGGCAAACAATAACTTCCGTTTGAGCTGCTTTTAAAGGGGCTCATTCATTATCCTTAAGAAATTAAAGGGAAGGACAGCAAGGGAATCTCCCAGTGTGATAGTTAGCTAAATGCAGGGAGCTAGTTCTTGCTCCTATTCATGGTAACATCAATTAAATATTTGACTTGGAAGGTCCATGATACTAGATATCTCCAATAGTAGTGGTTTTTAACTTCATGTTGCAGGTGATATTTGCTTGCAGGAGCTTCTGTTAGGAGATGACAAAGAAATCTTTCCTAAAAGTTATATTATGAAAAGAATTGGTTTTTAATATCATTATGAGGCCATAGAAGTTTTTCTTTAATGCCATACATATTTGGAGATGCTCCCAAGCTTTTTGCTGCTAATGGTTCTAGTTTGATTATGGTGTATTCTTTTCCCCTAAATTATTAGTTTTATTTCATTATCATTCTGTATGTTGTGTCTTTGTTATCTCTGCATTATACTTCTGTGATAATCAACTTCTCTATTACCGTATCTAAATCTGACTGTTGATCATTTTTTGTTGTCAATAATGTGGGATTTGCTATGTTACAAACAATTGGATCACTGTAATAATTGGCAGCAACTAGTTTTACGAGACCCATGAATAGAGATCCTTTTGCTAAACCCAGATTATGGTGTCTATATGGCTCAGTTAGTTGGCATGACCTTGTGCATATTCTTTACATCTTCAGAATCTAAAGTGTGACTGCTACTACATGAAAAGCTGAGGCAAATGACTGTTTCAAATACAAGGAGTCTGTGTGACTTGTTCACTTTTACTTGGAAAGAATATGGGGAGATAAATCTATAATAACTGCAGAATTTTTTTTTTTTTAATTTTGTTGGTTAGAATTTAGAATATTGGTGGAAACAATCTCAGATTATGAGGTAAGGCATACAAAGTTATTTCCAGGCATCGTGTTATTAGAAAGAGAATAAATTTGGATGAAATATTTTTCTGATACAAATTTGGTTGTTATATTTTTGTCTTCAAGTTGTGGTACTCAGGATGTTGCTTGTTAATTTAAAGAATTTGGCTTATTTATGTTCACTCTGATGTTCTCATGTTAGTGCATGCTTTTGAACAGAATACCAATTTTGGAGACTCATATTAGGAAACTTGTATGCTTGTATTACTGTAGATGTGAATGCTTGGTCTGATAGTTGAAATATTTCACCCAGATCTGTGCTTGCAAGTCCATGTTTAACATTGGAAATATTTTTGTAACCAGAAGTTTGAGCTATTTTAACAACGAGTTTCTAGGTCATATAAAAACTGATAAGATCCTTTGACATGTTATTCTTAGAATACGTTGAATATTTAGGAGAATATTTAGGAGAGTTCAGGGTGCAGACACACAGCAATTGGGCTACCCTGACAGCCCTTGCTTAGTTGTCTTCAGGAGAATACTTAGAAATACAAGTCGCCTTGTAACCAGGAAAAAGGATCAAGAAGTGAATGCAAGGGGATAACAATAAATTTTTTTTTAATATCTGCTTTGATATATCAATTCAGTAAGGAGCCAGGATGTTTTTAATACTAATTTACATTGTCAGAAGTGCACAAACAAATAAAGCAGCTAATTAAGCCCAAATCATCACCTAAAGTCATCTATCAGAAAGAAAAACCAAGCTGTGGCTTAAAGGTACTTCAAACCATGACGGATAATAGATGGCGGTTGATTTTAGATTGTTGTTTGAGGTTGAAGGTTGGAAATCTCCAGTTGGTGATCTTCACCATTCACCAATAACACCATGTTCTGGCTTTAACGTACTTATAATAATCATCACACGCATGATAATGGTGATCGATCTTAGATGGTTAAAGTTGGAAATCTCCATTAACAAGCTCTTGTGTTCAATTAATTTTAGAATGGATTTAAAATATTTGGGAACTTTCAACCAACAAAGAAGGATGGTGGATATTAATATCATTTAGACATGACTGTATAAATTCATATCACTTTCAAGATTTTTAAAAAATTATTTTGCCTCTTTTGAACCTGTAATTGGAGGGAAGGGTTAACTCCTCTTATCTACGATTAACAGCTCATTATGAGTGTCTTCAGTGATGTGAGGTGCTTGGTACATGTCGGCTAGCTTCCTTTTCTTTGATATTACATATGCTACCTATGCTGTTTTTGAATACTAATTCTTGGAATTTCATAAATCCAGTGGATCTGATGAAGCCAGATACAACTGTAATACTCAGGAATGCAAAGATCGACATGTTTAAAGGATCGATGAGGCTTGCTGTGGACAAATGGGGCCGTATAGAAGTCACAGATCCAGCCAATTTCACAGTGAAAGAGGACAACAATCTGTCTTTGATCGAGTATGAACTGGTGACCGTTGTTGAAGAGTGACCAAGATATGGCTACCAGAGCCAGTTTCGGCAGAGTGTCTCTTCTCTCTTGATGCTTTGTTGAGGTTGCTCTGCTGAAGTCTCTTTAGGCCATAAGATAAAGACTTGGGTAAGATCATGATGAAGTTACCATCTGGAGATTATAAAACCCAAACCCTGTCAATGGAGGTACTGCTCGCTGTGATCACCAATCTGGGGAGAAGGTTTGGTAATTGCATAATATCACTCCTATCTAGATATTGTGTATTTTAGAATTTCATGTCAGTTACTCATGGTTTTAAATTCGATGATGACAATTTTTCTTTTTTTCTTTTTTTTTTTAAATTAAACAAACTTTAAATCCTATGGAATTGTTTCTACAGTCAGGATATCATTATTTATAGGTAATAATATCAGCTTCTCCTAATACGGACACTATATGGTATTTAGAGGAAAAAGCCTTAGGTTATTGGACAACAGTCATCGACCACGTCCAATTTCCATCTACATGTGTCTTAATTGTATCTGTATTTTTTTCATTCATCAATTGCTCTATATGTTTTAGCAAATATAGTTTCAAAATCTAGCATAGGTAAAGCCATATTTATATATCTATATGTAAGTGTTTATGCATATAGTTTCTTCATAGTCTCATCCATTGTCAACCATACCCCTAATCGAAGACCAATAGATAAATACCAAGTTTCCTAAATGCGCTTCTAAGGCCAGAAGCTTATTTATATGCTAGTCTCTGTCAAGACTAATTAGTGCATTGTTGTTATTTATATACTAGGCTATGCTAAGACATTCAATTTAATTACTGTCTCAATGCAGCATAAGTAAAATGTGTTCATTTCGAGTCAGCATCATGTCATTTCATATAATCAAAAACTTTTTTTTTTAATCTCTATTAAAATATTCAAATGGCATATGCTTTATCATCGGCATATTCAAATTGAATGCTAAAAAATGACGACCACTACTTCCAAAAGAACCAAAAAGAATTCCTCTCCAATTGCATAATATAGAACAGTCTATAATACACAGATCTGTGACCTTAAATTTTCTACAACCAACTAAGAGGAACCACCAGCAGAAACAAAGACAAGAGCACGCAAATGATACTTCTCCCCGTTTAGTTCCCAAGAACAAAAAAATTCCAAAGAACAAAGAATTCCAATGCAGGCTCCATATGCTATTGCAACTGCTATCTTCATTGACAAAATATAGTAAGCAGAGACCAAAATGGCAGCGATTCGGCATCTTCAGAGCGATGACAAGTTATGCAGGAACAAAGTTGATGTACTAACTTGCACCGATATGTAGGAGTTGTTGATGGGCACGTGCAGACAAGCCGGCAGGACTACGAAGGGGCATCGAGCTTCAGCTTAAAGTTGAGAGCCTCTGGTGAGCGGTGGATAGTAGTGGCAGTGTTTATTAGCATTGCGCCGATGGGTTTCAGGTGCAGCGACTGCATTACTGCTCCAGTATCTTCTTTCACAAATTCCATCCCTTGACCCTCAGTGTCATCCTGAAAGAGCATATCATCTTTACTTGCCTCCTCCCCCTGTGGCTAAGATGAATGCGGAGCATATTGAACTAGTTGGCATTTTATATCATGCACCAAAGCAGACTAAAGAAATAGGCTGACAAGCAGCATAACAAGAAGAGCTTGCAAGCTTAAAGGAACAGTTAAGACTAAGATCCTTGCGCCTTCGCTAGAACGTAAAACTAAGATGTCAGATCAGACCATAAGCAGAAGAATCCTGTAACCCTTGCAAGAACATAAGTTACAGGCAACAAACATGTGCACATAAAATGATAAAAAAAGAGAAAAACACCAGATTTGCTAATGCGAATAAATACTGGAATAGCATGCAAAGATCATACCTTGTGAATACAAAACCAACAGAAATATCACAAGCATCTGCTTCAGTGTTAATCAAAAGTGGGAGAATAGTTTGATCAAATTCATAATAAATGCACATCTGACAAAAGCCAGTGTAGCATATCAATATTAGTTTGAAAAACACCAGATTAAAAGAATTTTGTTCTGGCAGGTAATGTGGAAATAAGACGAATGGAATCATTTGAACCCATTAAAACAAAGATGCACTTGAGACTATAATCTCCTGATTGCAATATAATGGTTGGTTACTGATCAAAGAGCAGCCAAGGCATTTGTCCTTGGCAGAATAATAAGGATAATAATCAACAAATACATGGAGAACCAGGTTCCACCAACTAGCAAGTAATGTAATGCATCACCAAAATACAAGCGGATTTACAAGTTGTATACAAGTCTAACAAATTATCTTGCATCTCTAATGAACATCAAATAATGTTTTATATTATTACCTCAGGTAACAGGCTCCATATACCAGACATCAGCTCTGCTACAGCGCCAACACCATCTTTCCCTCTCATGCTTAAAACCTGCCACATATCGGTCTGATTAAAAAAATTTGAATAAATAAACTAAATCAAAATATCTCCTCCTGTGATGTATAATAAATGAAGCTAGGATGACTATTCTAGCTCCTTGGGACACCTTGTGGATAGGATGAACAACAAATTTGAGGGAAAACAACCTCATATGTAGACATGGTGGAGAAGGGTCAATTCTACACTATTCTGAGAATTGAGGGAAAACAACCTCATATGTAGATATGTAGACATAGGCAAGTTTTTCCAAAGCAACTCTATTCTGAGAAAAAGCATATATAAGTGGATGTGATTTGACCTCAGCACTGCTCTACAACCCCAGAAAAAAAAGCCACAAGAGGAAGAATTCACAGGAAGGGATACTCTTGCATGTTCATATATAGATCCTGAACAACTTTATATAGTCACTTGCAATGATGTGTGCTAATGCATCTAGTGGAGTTAGTTGGGCTGCATTCATTGTGGCCTTAGTCTGATAATTAATTAAACGCTGGTGAAATGTAAGTCACTAAGCCCCTAAAAGAACTATCACATTGGTGGAGTTAGTACAATGTGGGCATCACAGCTCTATTGTAACATGTGTATGGGAGTCAGTATTAAGCAGGTAAAAGTTGTTGAGATGTTGCAGATTTGACGCTAGGTACAGGTTGACAAAAAAGTTGTTACTTATTTTAGTGAAACAACAAAATCTTGCAGATTATTTGTCTTGAGAATGAGACGAATTCAATGATCACAAAGGGAAGGGGAAGGTAAAAAAAGTAGATGTTAACTTGGGTTCTTCTAAATAGAGTCTAGGATGATTATTCAATCAAAGGAGTCAACTGATATTTTTTACCTTCTAGTGAGACAAGAACAACCACTCTGTTTCATCAACAATTTCTTTAATGTTGTCGACTATCAAGTCTCTTCAGGTTCTTTATCATACGGTACCATCTTGAGAAAAAGAGAAACATGGAAAAGCGACTGGGCATTATTTGATCAATGCTCATAAGCATAATTGTACAGCCATTCAAGAGGATAGACAGAATGTACAATTTTGCACGATATCAAGAGAAAAAATAAAAGGAAAAATTATGAGAAAAAAATATATTTGAGTTTTGGAGTGAATTAGTTCTTTATAGAGTAGTGGCTAATAAAAGTTTTGTAGAGCAAACTGTAGAAATAACTATGTGATAAGACCCTAGGGTTTTATCATAGAAGGAAGCGGAGAAAAGGAGATGATCACTTCGAGGGGATCAGCCTCTTTGATCACTTCGAGGGGATCGGCCTCCTTGATCACTTCGAGAGGATCGACCTCCTAGGGCTTGTCAAAAGATTGGAATTATATTTCATTGCTTGTTGAAAAGAAACAAATACATCCCTATTTATAGAGTTCCACCTAGAGTCCACCAGGACTTGGACTCTTAATAATAAATAAATATCAAATAAACCCCTATCCGACTTTTACTGAATTAAACAAACTCAATAAAATATTATTTAAAGCTAAAAAAATAAAGGGATCCTAACAATTCCTCCCCCTTCAAATCAACCTTGTCCTCAAGGCTGAGCAGTATCAAACTCGGAGAGTTTCTCTTTCAGCACTTCAATCACAGGATATCTACAACGCATCACAACCCGTTGATCAAATAAGTACGATCTCCACTTCTTGATAGTGTAAACAATAGGTCGGCCTTTTGGTGTAGTAGTCATTGCAGTTTTCTGAAGGACCCTCTCCATCCGATGACTAGTGGCAGTTGTGACCTTACTTCCACGTCTTCCTTTTAGGATCACTTGCTTTCCATTAATAAAAAACTTCATGATTAGTTTAGAAAAATTTCAAGAAACATCACCTAGGGTTGATAGTCATTCAATTCCAAGTACCACTTCGGAGTCTTCCAAGGATAGCAAAAAGAAGTCCACAAGCAACTCTTGGCCCTGTATAATCAATTTTATCTTCGAATATTTGCTATCACAAGTTAAAATCCGTCCATCAGCGACTTTTCTTTGAATTTGTCATAACCTTCAATGTGGTAGGCCAATCGATTAGCAACCTTACTGTCCATAAAATTGCTAGTGCTACTAGTATCAATCAAAACTGTAATATGCTGATGTTCCAGAGTTACCCCAACTTTCATAGTTTGTGGGTTAGAGTAGCCGGCTAATGCATACACTGTATGTATGATAGGTCCAATATCTTCATCAGAATCCATACCTTCATGATCAGAGTCCACATTATTAGCTTTCAGTTCCTCCCCAATTGGTTCAATAATCAGAAGTTGCCCTTGTTTACATCGATGCTCCTTACTCCACTTTTCATTACAGTGCCAACACAAACCCTTCGTTGATCTTTCCTTGAGTTCTTCTCGGGTTAGTCTTTGAGTGTTAGGGTTTCGGTTGGGAATAGATGAGGGGGGTGGCTTGCTGATCATCTGTTTGTTGTCACTTCTGTTTCAACGATTTTCCCTACTGATTTTTTTCTCATGCAAACATGCAAATGAGATTGCAGCTGTCAGAGTGCAGGATTGGTGAGCTTTGACTTCACATCGGATATCTGGATTAAGTCTTTCAATAAATGTTCCCACTAGTTGTCGTTTGGACCAGTCTCTGGCTTGATTTGACAATCGATCAAATCTGTTCTGATATTCTAGCATTGTAGAAATCTGATGAATTTTAGCAAGCTACCCATCAATATTCTCATATTCAGATGGTCCAAAGTGAACGAGAAGCCCTCTCTTGAATTGCTCCCACGAGAGAACCCCATAGCAAGTTTCGTACCAATCATACCATTTTATTGCATCCCCATCTAGTTGGATTGAAGCTATTTCCACCTTGGATTCTTCTGGAGTTCTGTGAAAATGGAAAATTTTCTCTGCTCTAGAAATCCAGATGGTCGGATCTTCATTTTCCCATCTTGAGAATTCCACCTTCATGCATGGGTAGCTTGTGTCCTGTTCTTGGTTCCTTTTTCCTGTGTTTCCATATCGATTCAATGTAAGACTTGAACTTGCATCTTGTTGAAACTTGCAAAAGCTCTCTAATAGACTCCTTTTAAAATCGTTATGGGTTTCTTACAGTTGGCTCTCAATTCTAGTTTCTAAGGCTTCTAATCGGGCTTTCACTGAGTTGTCGGTAGCCATTGTGTAAGACTGCAGATCTGTAATCTCCAACTCCTGTTTTTGGTGTCAGGTCAAGGGCATCAGTACTGTACTATTCGGTGCAATTGTTGTGAAATTTGGCCCGGGGCAACGTTGAGGGCGTAAGGGAACGCGAGGTTGCCAAGGAAGCGGACGCCGAGGGCAACGTGAAGGCTTGCTGTGGTCGCTACAAGGAGGAAAGGTTGTTGCTCTATTTCTGTCGCTGTGTGGGGTCGGACAACTGCGGTAGCAGAGGATGCTCTGTTGTCAATGCCGATGGAGGAGAGGAAGTGGTGATGGCAATCGGCGGTTGTTGTTGATGTCGGTGGAGAAGAGGAAGAGGTGATGGCAATCGGCGACTGCGACAGTAGAGAGTGCTTTGTTTCTACCGTATCGCAGAAGAGGACTTTTTTTTGGCTCGCTAGCCGGGAAGCAGCAGTGGCGATGGTGGCAATCGGCAGTCGCGGTGGCTACAGCGACTGTGGTGGCCGCAGGGACTTTGGCTGGGCTTCTTTCTCACTCGAGAAGGATGTGGTTGCCGACTTCTGTCGCGACCCGAGTCTGATGAGCCAACTGGCTAATAACTTCATTTTGGTCCTTCAACCACGGACCAAAATGCTTAAGTAGGAGTTAACGTAGTACACTCATCAGACCCATATAAGCCAATCATACACATTGCCCACTTACGATGAGGGACTAATGGGATGTTACAACTTCTTTCTTTCTTTCCTTTTTTTCTTTTTTGAGATAATGATAACTGCGACAGGTGTTGTGAGAAATTGCAGTGAGAACGCCGAGGATCGCTACTCTGATATCAAATGATAAGACCCTAGGGTTTTATCATAGAAGGAAGGGGAGAAAAGGGGATGATCACTTCAAGAGGATCGGCCTCCTAGGGTTTGTCAAAAGACTGAAATTATATTTCATTGCTTGTTGAAAAGAAACAAATACATCCCTATTTATAGAGTTCTACCGAGAGTCCACCAGGACTTGGACTCTTAATAATAAATAAATATCAAATAAACCCCTATCCGACTCTTATTGAACTAAACAAACTCAATAAAATATTTTTTAAAGCTCATAAAATAAAGGGATCCTAATACTATGCTGCCACAGTATTGTGTCTAAATGCCAATTAATTGGCTAAGCAAGCTTCCCTACCTTTAAGTTTTAGTTTGAACATCATGTGTGATCTATAATGGTATAATTATTCTTGACCTTCTGATAGACCAAACTAATTCCAAGTTTGATCCCTTTGGTCAAATATATGGGTTATGTTAGATATACAAACATCATCTGCAAAGTTTAAAATAACAGTACTCAAATCACAAAGCCATATGATTAAGTCATGGCACAAGATTCAGCACAGTAAACTATATAAGATACACAATGCAGCTGGCAATGATTGACAACCTATGATATCCTAACCAAATCTCATCCTAGTGGAAATAGTTGAATGAGATTAAGAGAGAAATGACATTATATGAAGAGGAAGCACAAGGTTTCATGTTGTTCATTCACAGAGTCGATCTCCTGAGTGAGAATATAGAAGACCGTTTCTCCTTCCTCAATGTGTTTCAACATGAAGACCTAGTATCTAGCTTCATGAACATAACACTACTGAAAAACAACAACTTGAAGGCCTAAAAATGTCAAATATTATAATGATGTTGCAAAAGGAAATAATAAAAAAGAATTACATCCTTTAATTAAATAATATCCTATTGGATGAAAATCAATTTTGTACGACCATGTTGATTCCTCGGATATGGGGAATCATTGTGCCATAGAAAACATGGCTTAAGCAAAGCTCAGCAAAACAATGACATGCATCGAATAGTGTTCATGATGGCATGCAGGTATAGAATGAGTCAAAAGAATACACAGTCACTATAATAGAGAATAGTAATAGTTTTAATGAAGCTCATATCCTTTCTGCTTAGCTACACATATTTGTTTCATGGCATTGCTCGTGTGGGTATGGGTTATGTGCCAGCATGGTGCAAGTCAGTTACAACAGGGTGTGTTGGCTGCTACAAGTATCATGCCAGTGTAATGTTGTGTTGGCTTGGCCTTTGTGATGAATTATGCATGTAGTTAGTATTATACCAATATAGAATGTGTCACCCAGCACCAAGGACTTCTGGTAAAGTGCACAATTCTTATAGAGAATATTTTGCTGAATACAGTGTCACACATTAAATTTAGATTCCTACATATAAAGAACTTAAAGAAGTGATAGCAAAACTTCATAATATGAGTGCAAGGAACTCGAGTATCAAGTTAGAAAAGCAAGGTTCCACTTATTTCTTCTGTAGCAGTGTCAAATGTAGTCAGTGGCATCAAAAGAATAGACATTCTGGCCACGTCTTCAAGAAGCATAATATCCTAGAGGAATTCTTTATGGCAAATTGTATGAGATTATATGACAGGCTCCTCATGATAAATAACACTGCTAATTGACCAACATATACTACAAATTACGGTTTCTAATTTCACCTGGATTGGCATGTATTTGATGGTATATTCCGGTCCTAATTGGAACTGGCACATGGACCACCCTTTTTGGGTGGTCTGGTCTCCCCTCTTTTTTTTAAACGGACAGCAGGCTTAGGGTGACATGTCCGCAGCCTTGTTTACTTTCTTGTGCCTCACGCCATCACACGCCTCAGCCATTATCAGACTGCTTGCCTAGTTTTGATACTTGTCTTCCTCTTCTGCCTCTGCCTCGGCCTTACCGTGTGTCATTACAAACTGGACCTGTCCTGGTATGGGTCTTGTATCCAAAACTTCAAAGCTTGCTATATATTATAAAGACATTGATTAGAGCACATAATTTGACAACCCAATTTCCCATACTCTTTCTAGCATAGTTTGGAGTTCAAGCAAATACAGAAAAACCAAACCATATGCATCTAGTTGTACTTAAAAACTTATCCTAAACACACTGATATCAGATTTGACATCGACATGAAGTCAAGATAGTTACATGATCAGCAGCCAGTTTTGTCAAGGTCCAAATTTGTTAAGCTATGGAAGATCAATGTTGAGTTCCAAGTCCTATAACTTCTTATCCTGGAGTCATATAAGTATTGCAATTTGTAGTAAAATTAAGTTGAACTCAACATATCATTTTCAAACTTGAAATTATCCTTTCTATGTTTGACTCAGCAGCAAGATATTAAAAAATACACCTAACACCAAATGATGTCTGCTTTTCCGTCTCAGATTTACATTGTTATCCTTGTTCTAAATTCCTTCACTTTGTTTCTTAATCATCTCTGGATCATTAAAGAAGATGACAGAAAATTCAGACTAGAACAGAAAGGTTCTCCACTCACATAGTCCCCATGTTTTGTTAATTCCTTCTCCATCAAAATCATGTCTAAACATTATATCTCACACTAAGTGACACTCGATACTATATGATTTCAGTAATAACTCAGCAGTCGCTAGAGAAACCCTAAATGAGCCGCGCCTACAGCGCAGACGAGGAAGGTTATTATTTGCCGAAATCAGAGGGACAAAACCATATACTCCACCACTAAGGAAGGATCCACTCACCGTCGAAACCTTCGTCCTCGTCTACTTCTCTGTCGCGGGGGCTCTTCGCCGCACTCACCCTACTCCACACACTGGCGACTAGAATCCTCCTCCGCCGACCGTGACTCTACCAGTGAGGGTCTCTGGAGAAGCTAAGATAAAGCACTACAAGACGGCGCACGAGGGTGAGAAGGAGAGCTGCTGCTAGCACCCGCCGGCTACAGCGTCCGTCGGAGAACGGTTGGCCACTTCGGTTACCCGGCGCCCAGGGTCGAAGTCCAATATCTGACGGGGCGCTCGTACTTAACTAGGCTTCGAAACGGGTCCTGCCCGTTATTAACGAAATCGGGCATGGATCCGATTCTAGGCGAACAGGCACCACAGACCGATTGGGTTTGGTGAAGCCGGGAATCTACAATCAAGCCGAGATCAAGCTAGGAACCAATTCGAGACGAACAGGCCCAATTTGGGTTTCGTGACCCGTTCAAATACCTCCTAAGCGGCTCGACCAACTAAGATCGGTTGGGGTTTGGTGAACCGCAAAAGATCCTGTGAAGACTTGTGATTAGTTAGGCCGGAGACGGGCTCGTTATTAACTCCGTCGCGTTCAAATCCAATCCAATAAGGGCTTGTAATTAACTGGGCCCTAAAACGGGCTGAGCCCGTTATTAGTTTGGTCGGTCTCGGATCAGGCACGATAAATTGCAGTGCACTTCGACGGCTCCTCCGGGAAGACGAGGGTTGCAGGAGTACGGCCTTGGAATCCCGCGATAGGAAGAGTACGGTGAGTCTTCTTCGGCTTCGGGGTTCTGCACTTTTTGTTCGGGTTCAGAAGGCGATGTTCATAGCTGAAGAATCGATTTGTTTTGTTGTTATCTTCCTCCGTATCTGTACGTTTTGCTGAAATCGGGCCAGTAGACCTGGCATGTTGGGGAGTCGGATTTTAGCAACGCCGAACGCTGCTGGGGTTTCTGAGCCATAGGAAAGGCGGAAGCCGAGTTTTTTGGTAACTTTGTTCCTCCATCAGCAACAAAGCGTGGATTCAAGTGTTGATGGCGAAGCTTTGCGTGTGAAAACGGAAGTCAAGAAATTGTCGAAGTCGGTTTCCTACGGCAGGTTCATCAGGTCGGTCTTGCAACGCTGGAAACTTCTGAAGATCTTGATGAGGCCTTGGGAAGAGGGCCTCAACAGCGAGGAGAGGACGATGACTATGATTCTAAAAGCGCATACGGTGTGGGAAAAGGGCTCTAGAGATCTTTAATCGGTTTAAAGAGAAAGGGATATTATGAACTCGACGTGATTATACTACAATGTCACGTTTATTGTCACGAGGAAGCTCAAAAATTGGATCTTGTTGGGTCAGCCTGGAGATGCGATCCAACAGGATAATGCTCATGAACTCCACTTATGGTATGTTTGTTAGTGCTTACTGCAAAAGAAGGCGTGAATGATGTTTGGTTGAGTGATCTCTACAAGCAAGGAAGTTTGCTGGATGAGTACACACAACCAGCTTTGACTACGATGTACATAAATGTGGATATGATTGACAAATGGTGGTCTTGGTTTGAAAAGTTCATGACAAATGATTGTAAAAAAGCTTCTTCTTGTTGCTTATCCAGGCAAAAGCTGACTGTTGTGTGTTAAATAAATTTGATGATAAAGGCTTAAAGGACACGAGTGGACTGCATTAAGGCTGGTGAAAAGTTTGATGGCATGGCAATTGTGTCAAAAAAGTGGACTTATGGTTCTTTAATACAGACGATATCACTGCTGAACTACCTCATAGAGCAGTGAACTATATCAAAAAAACTGCAAGAGGGAGGTTTGCAAAGTGGCTGCATTCTGTATTCAGGTAATGACTAGCTTTGCTAAGCTTGGCAAATTACAAATGGCAGAAGATCATTTTAACAAAATGTTCGCTTTAAGATTCAACCTGATACCGTTGTTCATTCCGCTCTTAAAAATGCATTTACATAAGTTGAAAATGTTCATGAAGTGAAATATGTTAATTCAGTGAAGATTACTGGTTTTACTCTAGGTAACAACAACAAAGTCGTAAGTCTCAACTATTTGGGATCGACTATGTGGATCTTTTGCTCCCATTAAGATTTATAAAGAGTCATATGTTTACTTAAGTTCAGAGTACTTTGATCTTTATTCATAGTTTTTATTAAAGTCATTTTAGGTTTTTTTCTACCTCTCATCGTACCACTAGCATTAATCTGAGACACTCACTAGATCCTTATACCGCTAATATTATAGTTTCTAATAAAATCTTTTTAAATATTCGGTTGGCTTTACTCTGAACTTAAATTGTGGCTCTTCAATCGTGAGAGAACCACAAGCAACATATTAGCTTTTAAGAGTATTGGAAGATAATCCAGATGTTAATGCCTCTCCTTACAAGAGATTTGATCATCCAGCCGCTGCTTTGAAATCCTAATTTTTCTTCCAATCCCTGTTGAATTGGTGCAGGTTATTTTTGTATGGAAGTAGTTGAACCATCCGCAGAACACCTTGGAGACCAAGCATGCACAGCTGACCATCTTTTGCTCCCACCAAAGGTGCCATCTGTTCTCATTTAAGGTATGACTTCAACGATTCTGGAATTACAAGAAAGCTTACCAGAGAGATGTTGGTCAAAACCTGTTCTTATTATTCTCCCTCTTATGAAGAAGATACACTACTATATGTTGGATGTCAAAAACCTCTTCAATGACTCTGTTAAACACATCGATCACACAATTATCACAAGAAAGGACTTAGTTGATCAGAAAGGTAGGATGCCCAACGTGAATCATATCTCATGACACTTGTCACTTTCAGTTCTTGGTTCATTTTGGGAGTTCTTGGCAGTCTTTTAGTCCATGTGTAAATGCTTGATTATGGCATGCAAGTCATTTGCGGCATGTGTACATGCAACTAAACTCTTATGCTGCTGGGCTTACAATACCTCTTTTTCTATCATATATTGCCTTGTCCTTGACCATTAGTCATCTCTGCTCTAACTTAGTTATAGTTAGGTAGCAATTATACATGCAAGTATCCCAACAGTTGTACCTACAGTATCTGTTTTTGCCTATAACTATCAATTTACAAAAGATTATAATTGTTTCCAGGGAAATGCACAGCATGTGTGTCAAAGAACACTCTACCAACCAAGAAATACATTGCCAGCATACAAAACTGGAATGGGTTGGAGCAGCAAGAGAAATGATTCAGACACGGTGAGGCCAATAGAAAGTGTTGTTGGGGGAGAACAACCACCCAACCAACCAATTCTGAGAGGAAGGCAAGAGAAGCCAGCTTAATCCCCTGCATGCACGCCTTCTCCACATAGCTTGTATGCTTCAATTCTTGGCGACCTCCAACGCTCCGATCGAATAATGGAAGAAAGGGATCGAGTTTACTAGTAAACATATGGTCGTTAAGGAATGATCTTATTGTTGTGTATTGTTGCAATCTTGTTGTTGTGTTGTATGGTTAAATCAAGGACTATTTTTTCCAGAGAAACAAACCCTCTATTATTATAAAAAGGAAGAAAAAGGCAGTGTGAAATTGTTGAAAATTTCTTTTGAGTACAATGATTTTGATTGAATTTCTGGTTAATTAGTTTCTATAATTTGTCTTGGTGTAACATATAAACCATCAAAATTAGACTAAGATGTATCATTAAGTTTTCTAATTTTACCTGATCCAACCAATATGTGCAGCTTTGAGATCAAAATGTGATAAGCTTGTTGAGCATTTTTATGTAAGTAAAATTTTTAACATGAGTGTCTAATGATTATATATATATATATATAATATTATCCGATCAATGTTTGAGATATGTTATGTTAAAAGCTTTATGTGACGGATTACTTTTGATATATATATATATATATATATATATATTTATATATATATATATATATAATTTATTTATTTATTTCAAAAGAAAAAAAAATAAATTAAAGTAGATGAAACTTCATTATCTTAAAATTGAAGATAGAAATGGTGGCCGCCATAACTTGTCCGCTCTGAATGATCTGGCGGTACTTTTGTCACTATTGCGATTTGTGACCGCTATATCGACATCCAACTGTGGAAATGAATGCCAAGCTTTAGCCGTCAGATCTACATGGTTGAATGCAAGTAAGTCGCTGGGGCAGTTGCATCCTCTAACCTTCTCTCTCTCTCTGCTTTAAATCTCTCAAGCCATATCGTTTGCAGTGGCATTCCATTCCCCACCTCCCATCAAAGCTTCTCCTCCTAGACTCTTCTTCTACCTCAAACCTGATCTGCTATTTGCGCTTCTGCCGAGCTGGGCAAAATTTGCAGTCATGTCGGGCGAAAACTCCGACTCCCCACAAGTCTCAGCAGGTCCCCTGCAGCACACCGTCAATCTCAAGCTCGTCAAGCTGGGATACCATTACCTCATCTCCTACTCCCTGTATCTTCTCCTGCTCCCCGCCCTCGCCGTCGTCTCCACACGCCTCGCCAGCCTCACCTTCGGTGACCTGCTCCTGCTCCGGGACTCCCTTCGGAGCAACCCGGCGACCCTCGTCCTCTGCTACGCCCTTATGGTGTTCCTCGCCACCCTCCTCTTCATGAAGCGGCCCCGCCCTGTCTACCTCGTCGACTTCGCGTGCTACAAGCCCAGCTGCGCCCTCAAGTGCACCCGCGAGTTCTTCGTGGAGCACTCGGCGCGCACCGGCATCTTCACCGACGACAACCTGGCGTTCCAGAAGAAGATACTGGAGAGGTCGGGGCTGGGGCAGTCGACGTACTTCCCGGAGGCGATGTTCGAGACGCCGCCCAAGCTGTGCATGGCGGAGGCGAGGAAGGAGGCCGAGATGGTGATGTTCGGGGCCATCGACGAGCTGCTGCAGAAGACCGGCGTGAAGGCGAAGGACATCGACATCCTGATCGTGAATTGCAGCCTCTTCAATCCCACGCCCTCCCTATCCGCCATGGTGGTCAACCACTACAAGCTCAGGGGCAACATCCAAAGCTACAACCTCGGTGGGATGGGTTGCAGCGCAGGACTCATCTCCATAGATCTCGCGAAGCAACTCCTCCAGGTTTAGTTAGTCTCCCGACTCTGCTGAGCTCCTCTGAATTCGCAGCTTGCAGAGCTAATATGCGCATCCGAATCCAACAGGTACACAGGAATTCCAACGCCTTGGTCGTGAGCACGGAGAACATCACCCTCAACTGGTACTTCGGGAACAATCGCTCCATGCTCGTGCCCAACTGCCTGTTCCGCGTCGGCTGCGCCGCCGTCCTCCTCACCAACCGCAGCGCCCGCCACCGCCGCTCCAAGTACCAGCTCATACACACCGTCCGCACCCACAAAGGCGCGGACGAAAGCTCCTACAACTGCGTCTTCCAGCACGAGGACGACGAGGGCAAAGTCGGCGTCGCGCTCTCCAAGGACCTCATGAAGGTGGCCGGCGATGCTCTGAAGGCCAACATCACCGCCCTCGGGCCGCTGGTCCTGCCGTTGTCGGAGCAGCTACTCTTCGTCTTCAATCTGGTGGCGAGACGTGCATTGAGGATGAGGATCCCTTCGTACATTCCGGACTTTAAGCTCGCGTTCGAACACTTCTGCGTGCACGCGGGAGGGAGGGCGGTGCTGGACGAGGTGGAGAAGAGTCTGGAGTTGACGGACCGGCACATGGAACCGTCGAGGATGACGCTGTACCGGTTCGGCAACACGTCGAGCAGCTCGCTGTGGTACGAGCTGGCTTACTCGGAGGCCAAAGGGAGGATAAAGAAAGGAGACCGGACATGGCAGATCGCCTTCGGCTCGGGGTTCAAGTGTAACAGCGCGGTGTGGCGTGCATTGAGGACCATCAATCCGGCCAAGGAGAAGAATCCGTGGATGGAGGAGATTCATGAGTTCCCGGTGCGTGTGCCCAGGGTGGAAGCTATTAGGACGTAGAAGAAGAAACAATTCATAGTTAAGGAGACCCAAATTGTACTGTGAATCTGAATAAAATATTTCTCATGCAAACCATCTCAAAGAAAATAAAAATAAAATTGATTTGAGTATTTTGCATTCCAAGTGCCGAGTGGCTTCTGAGTGCTGATTAGTTCAAGTGAATGCAGCGTCATCTTCGAGCAATTGATATGGAGAGATGGCTTCTCCATCGATGTAGTATGAGGATGCGTTTTGCTCACTTTCAGCAAGAGAATGTTGCTTTTACGATCTTAACTTCGATCGATCTGGTTATGTCATATCATACACACATTATAATGTTGTATCTTTTAACGAGTCCACGGTCGACATGTAATTTTGACTTTGTTACATGAGTTTTTTATTATTTGACTTGATGTTTTAGAAAGTCCCAAAATCACAAGTGTTTGGAGATGTCAATATCCCAACCAAAACAGAAAAAATACAATAGCTTTGCGGACCATTTTCTAGCTTCAACTCCACCACCAGCTCTAGCCCCTACCCTAATGAAGAGTTATGTTCCCTTAGGAAAATAACTTTCCACATCACTCCTCTCTAGGTCCACCTAATATCGTTAGAGAATATCAAAAAAAAAAAAAGTAGGGAAAAAAAACTGAAACCGAACGCTACCGAAAGGTCTCATTTGTTAAAAACATTACGGAGGAATCAATTCCTCGTATATTCAAAATGCCAACCTTAAATCTCTACCAATTGAGCTATGACCCCACCAAGTATATAGCAACTTTTACGTCACAAATAATATTATTCGGGACAACAATTTCTCTTATGTCATATCTTTCCGACAACTCTTAGAATGGTAGCAAGGGAATGATTCTCAAACTCCCACGTGAATCAATTTTATCATTTGGGGCAACTAGCCAAGGAGTTTGATCTCACTTTTATCAACTATAATTTGCCAAAGAAACCTACCATCTCTCTACTAACCATAAGGTAAATGGATAAAGAATCTCTAGATAGTTATACCAAATGTTTCAATAATAAAATCAGATTGGTGGTGGATCCAAGTTCAACCGCCTTGATCAACACTTATATCGACACCTCCAGCCTTCAAAAGTCTTCTACTCGATCATCATGCAACCCTCTACTATATTTTTGAGTTGCTATAAGAGACTAATCAAAATATAGTGTCGAAGTCAATGATTATTGAAAAGAGAAGTTGAGTCTAAGAAAGGTTGCAAGAGAGGAAAAAAAAAGCTCATAGTCGAATAATTCAAAATGGCATCGCAACGACAAACCTTGAGGGGATCGGGCTCCCCCCTCACAAGAAATTTTTCCTACTGAACACTTCTCACACTGAGGTGTTCATGCAAATAAGGGAGAAGGGTTTACTTCGTGCACCTCAACCTCTTCAGACTCCCCCCACTAGGCGACGTTGATCCAAATTCTACTACTTCCATCAGGATCATGGGCATGACATAGAATATTGCCATGAAGCAACAAATAGATGAGTTCATTCAGAAAGGGCATCTCAATTGCTAGCTCCATAGAGTTTGGGAGACATCTTCAAGACCACAAGGACTCATCGAACGATATGTAGACATAATTGTGGGGGCCTGTGTTAGGAGGTAACAGCTCATCCTCCTACAAAAGGTTGTGTGTGAGCCTCGTGCCAAGAGACTTCACCTAACTGGGCTCTCACATTATATTTAGGGAGGAGGAGTCTAAACACCTAAATCTAGACCATGATAATTCTCTAGTCATCTCTTTTAGAATTGTCAATGTATTAGTGAAGAGAGTCTTGGTGGATACAAGAAGTTCTACCGACATTTTATACTATAAAGTGTTTTAAAAAATTGGATTAAGTACAAAGGACCTATAGCTCATCTTTTCCACACTTATTAGCTTCACGAGATTCGATCACCCTCTTAGGGATGACAAACTTATATATCACTTTTAGATCAAGTGACTGTTTAAAGACGGTCATGACTAAGTTTCTGATAGTGAACATCTTGTTTGCTTATAACACTATCATTGGCCGCCCAACCCTCAATCATTTATGCATGATCGTTTTAACCTACTATGTGACCCTGAAGTTCTCGATTAGTGCAGGGGTAGCAGAGCTCAAGAGTGACTAGCATGAGTTCCAACAATGCTACCTTAAATCAGCTTCACTTTTGAAGATAACTTCTCTCTCCATCCAACAATTGGAAGTTATCTCTCCATCCAACAATTGGACTCAAAAGAAGTAGCTCCTCAAGTCACTCATCCAAAAGTTGAGGAGTCACTTGTGGAGATTTTATTGGACTTTTCTGGGTTGGACTGAACTACTAAGATTTATTTAACCCTTCCCAAAGAGAAGAAAATCAAGCTCATTAATTTCTATGCCACAATGCAGAGGTCTTCGCTTGGACCCTTGGTGATATGTTGAGGATTGATCAAACTATGGCTCAACATCACCTTAACATTAATTTGGAACACTAGTCCATCTAATAGAAGCCCCGAAGGTTCACCCTAGATTGACAAGTTGTTATTGAGGAGGAAGTTAATAAACTATTGTACGCTGATTTAATCCGTAAGTTCCACTACACAAAGTGACTCGCTAATATAGTTCATATAAAAAATATTAATGAAAAATGGTGCATATATATTGACTACACCAATCATAATAAAGTTTGTCTAAATAATAGTTATCCTTTGCTTTAGATCGACTAGTTGGTCGATGCAACCTTGGGCCAAGGCTTGAAGATGAACAGGCTTGTATTACTACAAGGTTATGCCTTTTAGACTTAAGAATACTAAGGCAACATACCAAAGAATGGTAAATAAGATATTTCAAACCTAGATTGAAAGAAACATTAAAGTTTTTTTATATCTCGATAACATGTTGGTCAAGAGTCGAATATCTAACACTCATCTAATAGACTTGACTAAGACTTTTGCCATACTCAAGATGTTTCAGATGCGACTCAACCCAATGAAGTGTGCCTTTAGGGTCAGTTTCAAAAAGTTTTTAAGTTTTATGATTCATTGAATTAGAATCGACATCAACTCGAAGAAAATACAAGCTATCATTAACATGAAGCCTTCGACATCCATATAAGAGGTCCAACAATTGACCAAATGGATTGCAGCTTTGATTCGCTTTCTCTTAAAAACTGATTATTGATGTTTACCATTCTTCAAGACGTTACAATGGCCAAAGAATTTCTAGTGGACTGAGCAATATTACGCTGCATTCGAGCAACTCAAGGAGCACTTGGCAGCACAACCCCAATTGTCTAGTGTCGCCCTTAGGGAAGAACTGTACAGATACCTCTTTGTAACACCAATGGTGGTTAGCTCCATTTTAATCAAGGAGTAGGAGAAAATCTAGAGGCCAATGTATTATACAAGTCATGTCTTACAAGACACGAAGACTCGGTACTCAAACTTTAAAAAGCTTGCATATGCCTTGGTTCTATTCGCTAGGAATCTCTGCCCATTCTTCTAATCTAATTATAAAATTATGATGATGGATCAGCCAATGTGACAAATCCTATCAAAGCCCAACGCTACTGGGTATCTCTTGAAGTGGCCAATTTGTAGGGAAATCTAGGGGCGACATCACATGTCCAGCGGAAGAACAGAAAATCCCCATATTTTTCAAAAATGTGTTCGTCATCATGTAAAAATTAGTACATAAAATTTGTAAAACTGAAAACTATGAGTGAGATAGTTGTGTTACCTAGGGAGATTGTGTATCCTCGAATCTATGCAGATCTGTAGGAGAGGATGAAGGAGGTCAAACGTCCTCCTCTCTAGTGGTGATCTACACAACAAGGCTACAACGACACTCCTCAAATCTCCAAGCCTACTATCTGAGAGGGAGAAGGGAAGAGAAGAATAGGAGGAGGCAACCAAGAAAACTTCTAGCTTATGAGTGTTTGGTTCTCTCCTATTTATAGAGACTCCCTATCAACTTAACCTTAATGGATCCTGCCTTATTGGGTATTGGATCTCCATCCAACTACCCAAACCTCTTAGATTAGTGGATCTCTATCCAATAATCTCTCATTGGTTCCTATTGAATCTCATCCATATGATCTAATAATTTAGGAGCTTACTAAATATTTAATAAGATAGGGGGTCCGGCGGATATCTCATATTTGAATATCTACTCGCCGTAATGCTAACCATATATGTGTGACCCTCTAGGTCCAATATTGAGTTGGTAGTGAGTTATACCTGTTAGAACTCCTTTTGGCTCAGTGAATTATTATCTTCATAATAATTCACTCAATTCATCGATTGCGGACGTACTAGGCCACTATGTCGCTGTCCCTAGACGATATAGGGGAATCCAATCATTTTGATCTATCTGTCCTCAATTACTTTGTATATATAGTCCCTCATCCATCTAATACCCTAGAGACTATATATCGGGCATGGTACTGTCAGGCCCATACAGTTTCTACTCGAGTCTCTCTCTAATCGAATTCTCCCAAAAAACTCTTTCTTGTTGAATCTCGGATTTTGATGATGAATTCAATTATAAATTGTTTGATCTAATTTATATATTGAGAAAAGTGTACAGGAATAACTATGATAGTAGTAAGACATAAAGCAGGGTTTATGCCAGAGTCAAGATTGAGATCTCATTGGGAGTTCGAGAGTTCGACGGAAGTCCAAACGTTCATCGGAAGTTCTACCGGAACCAACTGAGAAGTCTAGGAGCTTGCCAAAGAACCTCGTTAGAACTCACTAAGAAGATCGTCGTAAAGTCCAGGAGCTTATCGGGGGTCCACCGGAACATTGCCGAAAGTTCGTCGGATGTTCACCAGAAGTACGCCAGAAGAGCATTTGACGCACAGGAACAAGCAACACTGTAATCATGTCTTAGTTATCATAGTTAGAGCGTAAATTAAGTTAGGATTAGGAGGTGATCCCACTAACTTAATTAGAGGCCAACTAGGCCTTTAATAGGGCTAAATTGGACCGAATTGAGCACCCAATTCAGATCCTGAATTCCTAGCCAGTGGTGGCACTGCTTGGAAAGCAATGCCACCTAGGATTTTTGGGCGGTGGTCCGCCTAGACTAGGTGGTGGTACCACAGTTATTGCTACCAATGGTGGTACTGCCCCTGTCAGGCGGTGGTACCACTATAGCTCAGTCTCCAAGCTCTATCAGGTGGTGGTACCGCCAGGACCCCAGAAATCTAGGATTAGACACTTTTTGGCTCCATTTTTGAAGCCATTGAGACTTATAAAGATCTCACCCTTTTCTGCATGAAAGGGCACGAAATCATTGAGTTAATCTTGAGTTATTGGGGTGTAAAAGTATTGTAAACAAGTGCTAGAGTTCTCCTCCTCCCTTTCTAAGTTTCGAGATCATTCAAGAGAGGTGTGAGACTTGTAAGGGTTCTTTTCTAAACCCGTGAAAAGGAGAAAGCGCTGTAAGAGGTGGTTGGTCTTCGCCTATTGAAGGAAGACCTTTAGTGGATATCAATGACCTCGACGGAGGAGGAATCCGAAAGTGGATGTAGGTCACAAAGACCGAACCACTCTAAATTCTGGTTTGCTTTTCAATTTGCGCAAGTTTCATTATTGCAAGCTACATTACCTTCTTACTGCCTTCTCTACACTCACATATGCTTTCAAGTTAAACTCCTTATGAAACGATTTTTCTCGAAATCAGTTTTAATCGAAAAGTAGACTTTTGAAATCGCGAAAGTTTTCCCGTGCACTAATTCACCCCCCACCTCCCCCCCCCCTCCCCCCCCCCCATAGTGCCACTCTTGATCCTAACAATTGGTATCAGAGCAAGGTTCACTCTCGTTTGGTTTAAAACCTAAGAGAGATGACAATTGTTGGCAACCAAGAGGGTCATTCAATTACACGTCTGCCCATGTTCAATGGGACGAATTACACATATTGGAAGACTAGAATAAAGATCTTCTTAATTTCAATGGATTTTGAGCTTTGGAATATTGTCGAAAATGATTTTCGAAAGTCTTCACTTCCAATGAACGATTGGAATGAGTTGGAGAAGAAGAGTTTTACTTTAAATGCCAAGGCTATAAATGTCTTGTTTTGTACATTAGATAAAAACGAGTTTAATCGAGTGTCGATTTGTGAAACGACTTTTGATATTTGGCACACACTCGAAGTGACTTATGAAGGCACTAGTAGAGTGAAGGAGTCGAAAATTAATCTTTTAGTGCACGCTTATGAGTTATTTCAGATGAACCGAGTGAGACTATTAGAGATATATACACCCGATTTACATATATCATCAATGGTCTAAAAGGACTTGGTAAAGGTTTCTCAGATTTTGAACTCGTTAATAAAGTTTTAAGATCCCTTCCAAAGAGTTGGGACCCTAAAGTCACGGCAATTCAAAAGGCCAAAGATTTAAATAATTTTCCTCTCGAAGAACTAATTGGGTCACTAATGACCTATGAGATGACTTGTAAAGCTCATGAAGAACTTGAGGACACCCTTCCAAAGAACAGGAAGGATATGGCACTAAGAACCTAAGAAGTGGTCTTGAAAGAAAACTCAAGTGATGAGGACCTTGATGAAGACTTGGCACTTTTAACAAGGAAATTTACAAAATTCATAAAAAGGAATAAATTTAAAAATGACATAAAAATAAATTTGAATCCAAGAAAGATCAAGTAATATGCTACGAATGCAAGAAGTCGAGACACTACAAGAGCGATTGTCCCCAAGCTAAGAAGAGGACACCAAAGAAGAAAGCTCTCAAAGCAATATAGGATGACTCAAGTGCATCCGAAGAAGAGGAGCCAACCAACACTGAGCAAGTTGTTTACCATGCACTAATGACCATTGGAGATGAGGTAACAAGTTCAATTGGTGCAATTTTATCATTTGATGAACTATCAAATGCTTTTCATAATTTATTTGATGAATGCAAATCAATTAGTAAAAAAAATATAAATTATTAAAAAAAGAGCATAATTCTCTTGTTAGTGATTATAATAGATTAAAAGTTGAGCATAATAATAGTTTAGATCTATGTACGAAATCCTATGAGGTAAAAAATACTTAGAAAGGAAAACTTGCTACTCAAAGAAACCTTAGAAAAATTTGAGGTTGGTAGTAAGTCCTTGAACATGATCCTTACCAATAAGGGTCGCATTCATAAAAGAAGTGGAATCAGATTTATGAGTAGCTCTCACCAAAATCCAACCACCTTTGTTAAAGGTCCTATCTTGTATATTTCACCCTAAAACAAATGCAACTTTTGTTGCAAACTTTGACATGCAGCTTATCATTGTCCATTTAAGAAGTATAGTTCGCACAAATTGATTTGAGTTCCTAAAGGAACCGTAAAGGATTCCATGCAAAATGATAAGTTAAGCCGATTGATTTTTGAGGCACCCAAGGTCAAATGAGTACCTAAAAATCATCTTCTTTTGTAGAAACATATACCATCACAAGCTAGGAGTAAGAGATGGTACCTTGATAGTGGATGCTCAAGGCATATGACCGGAGATCTATCTCAATTCTCTAAGCTCACTAGCCTAGACAAATGATATGTCACCTTCGGAGACAACAACAAGGGTAAAATCATTGGCAAAGGAACTATAGGTAACACATCAAACTTTTTTATTGAAGATGTGTTATTAGTTGATGGCTTAAAGCATAATCTTTTGAGCATTAATCAATTGTGTGATAAAGGATATATTGTTAGATTTGAATCTAATGTTTGTATTATAGAAAAACTATACAAAAACACATCTATGATTACTCTAAAATAAAATAATATATACACTATCGACATTAATGATCTTTGTAATGAAATATATTTTTTGGTTTTAAATGACGATGCTTGGCTTTGGCATAGGAGATTAGGTCATATCTATCAAATTTCATCTAAAGAACTTGTAAGAGGAATTCCTCATATCAAGTTCGTCAAAGATAATGTGTGTGATGCATGTCAACTAGGAAAACAAATAAAATGTAGCTTCAAACCTAAGAACCAAATAAGCACCTCTAGACTTTTGTAATTAATCCATACGGACTTGTTCGGACCAATTTCTACATCAAGCCTATGAGGTAGCAAATATGCATTTATCATCATGGATGATTATAGTAGATATACATGGACTTATTTTTTGACATAAAAGTGAATGCTTTAGGTACTTCTCCCAGTTTTGTAAACTTGTTCAAAATGAAAAGGGTTTTATAATTTCGTCAATTTGAAGTGATCATGGTGGTGAATTTCAAAACCGTGATTTTCAATAATTTTGGGAATCTAATGGATATAACCATAACTTCTCTACTCCAAGAAATCCTCAACAAAATGGAGTAGTAGAAATAAAGAATAGAAATTTATAAGAAATGACAAGAACTATGTTAAATGAACATAGCCTACCCAAATATTTTTGGGATGAAGCCGTAAACACGGCATGCTATGTCATGAATAGAGTTATAGTAAGACCCTTACTCATCAAAACTCATTATGAGTTATGGAACAACAAAAAACATAATGTTTCATATTTTAAAGTTTTTGGGTGTAAGTGTTTTATCCTGAATGAAAAAGATGCCTTAGGAAAATTTGATGCTAAATCCGATGAAGGAATTTTTCTTGGATATTCTTTTATTTCTAAAGTATCTTGTATCTTTAATAAAAGAACTTTCATTATAGAAGAATCTATTCATGTTGTTTTTAATGAAGTTTCCGAAGTTAAGAAAAATGATTTTGATGATAATATTAATTTTGTTGCCTTGAATTTAAATGAAACCCTTTCTCTATCTAGCAACTTGGATGCATCTACTTCCAAAACATCCTTACCAAAGGATTGGAAGTATGTAGATGCTCATCCTAAGGAGCTAATCATAGGAGACATATCTAAAGAGGTTCAAATTCGTTCCTCTCTTAAGAATTTTTATGCAAACACCACTTTTCTCTCCCAAATTGAACCTAAATGCATTGATGAGGCATTGAAAGATGATTCATGGGTCATCGCAATGTAAGATGAGTTAAATCAATTTGAGAGGAATAAGGTGTAGAAACTTGTTCCTAGGCCAAATGACCATTTATTTATTAGTACTAAATGGGTCTTTAGAAACAAGCAAGATGAATTTGGTATCATGGTTAGAAACAAGGCTAGATTAGTGGCCAAAAGTTTCAATCAAGAAGAAAGTATTAATTACGAAAAAACCTTCGCTCTTGTGGCTTGATTAGAAGCCATAAGGATGCTCCTTACATATGCTAGTAGTAATAATTTTAAATTATTTCAAATGGATGTTAAAAGTACTTTTCTTAATGACTTTATTTTCAAAAAAGTTTATGTTGAACAACCGCCCAGATTTGAGAATGATGATTTCCCTAATCATGTGTTTAAATTGACTAAAACTCTCTATGGATTGAAACAAGCCCTAAGGGCTTGGTATAAGAGACGTAGCTTATTTCTAATTCATAATAACTTCTCTAAAGGCAAGGTTGATACTACATTATTTATCAAAAATTTTAAAAATAATTTTTTTATTATTCAAATTTATGTTGATGATATTATTTTCGATTTCATGAATGAATCTTTTTGTGAATCATTTATTAAAAGTATAAGTCTTGAATTTGAAATGAGTTTGATGGGGGAATTAACTTTCTTTTTAGGCTTACAAATCAAACAACTAAGTAGTGTATTTTTCTTAGTCAAATAAAATATGCTTTAGATTTGCTAAAAAAGTTTAATATGGATAGCTCAAAGGCTATCAATACTCTCATGAGTACCTCCACTAAGTTAGACATTGATAAAAGTGGAGAAAGCTTTGATCAAAAAACTTATAGGGGTATGATAGGAAGTTTACTATACCTCACTGCAACTAGACCGGATATCATGTTTAGTGCATGTCTTTGTGTTATGTTTCAATCTAATCCTAAGATATCTCATTTTAAAGCAGTTAAGAGAATTCTTATATATCTTAAAGGTATCACAAATCTAGGATTATGGTATCCAAAATCTGAAAACTTTGAACTAATTACATATGCTGATGTAGATTTTACTGGATGTAGATTAGATAGAAAAAGTACATCCGAAACATATCAATTTTTAGAACACACACTTGTTTCTTGGTCTTCCAAAAAATAAAACTCGGTTGCACTATCTACAACCGAAGTTAAGTATATTGCAGCTAGTGCATGTTGTGCATAAGTTGTGTGGATGAAAAATACTTTAGAGGATTATAAGATTCATCTCAAAAACATTCATATAAAATATGATAACACAAGTGCAATATGTTTAATAAAAAATCTCATTCAACACTCTAGAACTAAACATATTGATATTAGGCATCACTTTATATGAGATCAAAGAGTGGAGTACTCATATAAGGTATTCTTAGTGTCTCAAGTCTAATGACTAAGAACACCAATGGGATGATGGAATTGCTATCTCATAATGAGGTATCATCAACCATCCAACATTTTGTGAGTAGATCAATCAGTGAACTCATTCTCTAATGAGCACCTATATTATAGCCCTAGTGTCCCCACATGAGCAGCTATAAGACCAACTACTTTCATCATATGGATATGTATACAATATACCAGTCTGTCTGGTTATCACGATGTCCCTCTCGTGTAACCTATGACTAGGATTATTTAAGGTGTGTTTAATGATGAATCAATCTCATTATCATGATCTCATCATGATCCGATTCCCATTACATAGATCTATGGACATCATAATATATTTATGCATCAAGCAATATAAAATAAGAAAATATCATAATAATAATAAGCAAAAAGAGTGTATGTCATGTCACACATACCATCACTCACGTAATTGGCTTGCAATGCACTTATAACTAGCAATATCAGATCTAGTACATAGCATAAAATACATGATAGACCCTATCGTTGAGGCATATGATACCATATTCATTTCTACCATTTCTTCGGGAGTCTTTAGGGACATACCCCTAGAAAGCGATATCCCATGTCTCATTGTTACGAGACATCTTTTGAAATTTTTCATGCTAAACCTTTTGACAATGACGTTTATATACTTGGACTGGGACAAGCCAAGCATCCTCTTGGATCTATCTCTATAGATCTGAATCCCCAAGATAAAGGATGCTTCCCCTAAGTCTTTCATGGAGAAATGTCTCGATAGCTAAGCCTTTACTATGAAGAGCATTCCTACATCATTCCCAATGATCAGGATATCATCCACATATAACACCAAAAAGGTAATAGAGCTCCCACTTACCTTCTTGTACACACAAGATTCATCTTCATTCTTAACGTAGTCATAAGATCTGATCACCTCATCAAATCTTATGTTTCAACTTCGGGAGGCTTGCTTTAGTATATAGATAGACCTAAGCAATCTGCACACCTTATCTGGGCTTCCTTTAGACACAAATCCCTTAGGCTATATTATATACACCTCATCCTTGAGGTTGCTACTAAGGAATGTAGAATTTACATTCATCTGCTAGATCTCATAATCATAGTATACTGTAATAACTAATAGAATTCAGATGGATTTTAGCATTACTATAGGTGAGAAGGTTTCGTCATAGTCAACATCTTAACTTTGACGATACCCCTTAGCCACTAACCTCGCTTTATAGGTCTTTATCTTTTCATCTATTTCGATCTTCTACTTAAAGATCCACTTACAACTAATGGGTATGATATCCTCGGGTGTAACAATTAGGTTCCAAACCTTATTGGAGTACATGAAATCTATTTCAGAATTCATGACGTCTTGTCACTTCCTAGAGACTATACTCATAATAATCTCTTCGTAGGTCTAAAGATCAATATCTTAAACATCCTTTCTATTAATATATCCTACATAACTCTCAGGAGGATGGGGTACTCTATCGGATCTACGTAAAGTCGGAACTTGTGTGTTAGGTACCTGAGCAGACTCTAGCTATAGAATGGTGCTTGTGCCAGGTTCTCCAACCTTACTCAACTCTATCACTCTCCCACTGTCTCCACTAAGAATATGTTCTTTATCAAGGAATATTGCCCTCTTGGCTATAAATACCTTTTGATCCTCGGAATGATAGAAATAATACCTATAATTTTTCTTGGGATATTCTATGAACTTATACCACTTTGTCCTGTATTTCAACTTGTCAGTGTTGTGTCTCCTAATGTGGATAGGGTAGCCCCAAATCTTAACAACTTTAAGATTAAACTTCTTTCCTTTTCATATCTTATATAGTGTAGACACTACCGACTTAGTTATAACTCTGTTCAAAAGGTAAGCTGTGGACTTTAGGGCATATCCCCAGAATGAGACAAGTAGATATGTGAAACTCATCATAGACCTCACTATGTCTAACAAAATGTGATTTCTCCTTTCGGATACACTATTGAGTTGAGGTGTATAAGAAGGTGTCTACTAGGATAGAATCTCATAGTCCTTGAGGAACTAGGTAAACTCTATACTGAAGTACTCATCTCCTCGATTTGATCGAAGAGTCTTAATATTCTTTCCAGTTTGGTTCTCTACTTCATTCTCATACTCCTTAAATTTCTCGAAGGCGTTAGACTTGTACTTCATTAAGTACACATGTATGTACTTAGAGAAATCATCAGTAAAAGTAATAAAGTAGTAACCACCTATAGCTTGAGTTGATATGAGATGACATACATCATTTTGTATGAGTTCCAGTAACTCAGTGGCTCTCTCTCCAGTTCAACTAAATGGAGAGTTGGTTAGTTTTCTACGAAGGCAAGGTTCACAAGTTTCATATGACTCATAGTTGAATGGATCTAAACATCCATCTTTCAGCAATTCTTGAATCCTTCCCTCATGGATATGACTTAGCCTATAATTACACAAGCATGCATTGTTCACTTCTTCTCATTTCCTCTTGGACATACTTATATTCATGATATGTGAAGTAGTGTCTAGCATAAATAAATCATTATGCAATGTTTCTCCCGTGATGATCTTATTATCTAATAATATTGAACAACCATTGTTCTCAAAAACTAATTTATATCTACTAACTATTAAATATGAAATGAAAATAATATTTTTGATAATAGAAGGAATAAAATAACATACATCCAAAGCAATAATAGCTCCACCAAGCAAATGTAGGGTGACCTCTCTAATAGCCAATATAACAACTTTTACTCCATTGCCCATCTTGAGGTCCATCTCACCTCTCACCAATCTCCTAGGTCTTACTAGAACCTACAATGAATTGCAGATATGATAAGTACTACCAGTATCCAATACCCATGTATTATCATAAGAGTGACAAATGAAGACTAATCATGAATATACCTAAAGCTTCTCCAAGCTTATGTTTTGCCTTCTCTGCAAGGTACTCTTTACAATCCATCTTCTAGTGCTCATCTCTGTCATAGTGGAAGCATTGACCTTTGTCCTTTATCAGGTCCTTCTTGACAATCTTTGCTTTACTCAGTTTGCCCTTACCCTTCTTAAGGGGCTTTTTTGCCTTTATTTTCTTTCTAGTCTCACTAGTATAGAGAACTAGCTTCTCCTTTTTATAGTGCTCTCAGCCTCAACATATTGAGGAGTTCAAAGAGAGTCACCTCAAGCTTGTTAATATTAAAATTTATAATAAACTAAGAAAAGGAATCTAGTAAGCATTGAAGCTTATGGAGATATAGGAGAATGAATTTGATATCTATCTTTTATACTGCCTTTATATCTCAAGAGTCATGGAGCCCAACATGTAACACTGAGCAAGAATGGAATCATCTATTTACTTCACATAGCAAGTGATCTCATCCTCACTTGCCCCTTCCTTGGGCATATAGATCACTGTGGCAAGGATATACGCGATTTTCTTCGCTATAAGAATGATTCTCAGGTTGTGGAGCCAATCTATGTAATTTAAACTAGTGAGGTGGTTGACATCAAGTATGCTATATAAGGGATTTGAAAGTGATATTTTTTGAAAATAAATATGTAGCAGAAATAAATAACATGTATATTTTACAAAAGATAAACAATCAAGATAAGGACTTTTATCTTAATCTACTCTTACTATTTTTTCATGAATCACATAACTCTCTCTAGTATGTGAATCGGAGATCCCCGGTGGATCTCTAGTGGGGATCAGGATCCAATCGACATCTTAACATAACCTCGAGGGACTCGATGTTAGGACTCTAGCTTGGAGAGTCCTAATTGAGAGGGACATTCATGTAAAACTGTTAGGACTCTAGCTAGGAGAGTCCTAATTGAGAGGGACATTCTGTTAGGACTCTAGCTAGGAGAGTCCTAATTGAGAGGGGCATTCATGTAGGAGGTGTTTTCTTAGAAAAGAATTAGGAGTTGTAAGGGAATATGAGTCTTGACTAGGAGTCCTATTAGGAGTTGGTTAGAAGTAAGAGTCTTAAGTAGGAGTCCTATTAGGAGTTAGGGTTTAGAAGCCCTATAAATAGCCATGTATTCCTTCTCTTTTCATAAGCAATAGATGAAACTTTTCTGCAGCCTTTGAGCAGCAACTTGGAGGGAGGAACCCCTATAGAGTTCCAAGGAGGCCGATCCCCTAAAGAGATCAACCCCAAGTTTAGAATCTGCAAGGGTTCTAACACCTGGTATCAGAGCAGCGTTCTTGGCGTCTCACTATCCTTCCACAGCCATCCATCAACCCTTCACAACCATCCAAAGCAATTCCCATAATTGCTTAAAAGATCGTCACCGAATTCTGCCATCATCTCCACCACCGTGGATCATCCTTTGATCTCCCCGTGAATTGCAACAGGTTCTGGTTTCCTACCTTACTGCTGCTGCAATTTAGTTATCCTTATTCGAAAATCAAAAAAAAAAAAATCGTTCTTATATTGCTGCATAAACTTTTCGTCACAAAGTTTTCATCTCTACGACGAAAGATACATTGCAGAATTCCAGTCGCATAGCACCATCTGTTTGATCTTGCTACTGTGCTTTTTCAATCCAAATTTCTACGAAATTATTATGACATCTTTGATACTTCCTAACAGTGGATTTCCCTTTAGTTTCATAAAAAAATTCTCAGTATAAGCTACTGATCTTTTATGTCCAATCTGCTGCACTTGAATTGCAGAATTCAAGCCGCATAGCACCATCTGTTTGATCTTGCTACTGTGCTTTTTCTATCCAAATTTCTACGAAATTTTTATGACATCTTTGACACTTCCTAACAGTAGATTTCCCTTTAGTTTCATTGAAAAATTCTCAATATAAACTACTGATCTTTTATGTCTAATCTGCTGCACTTGAAAATCTATGTTGCAGAAAATTTCAGCTACATATCGTTGACTTAACCCATCTATTTGCAATCTTTTTTGAATGAAATTTCTTATATACTTCATAAATCATCTTAGCTTCCATCTAAGATTGATCTATTAAGAAATTTATCTCTAAAAACGATTTTATGTTGCTGCAAATTTTCATCGTAACCCGCTGAAATTTTTCGACGATAATTCTGCAATTGCAACTTGCACCAATTCCCTTGCTGTTATACTGCCAAAATTTTCTTGATTAAATTAGATATCCTTGCTGTCATATAAACTGTGATTTTTCTATCAATTCCCTCCTCAATTCTCTCAAGTTTTTGGTGGAAATTATGTCGAGAAATCGTTGTTTCTTCGACGACAATTCTACTCTTACAAGACAGCACATACTTGCTGCAACTTCCACGGATTTCTGTCAAACCTTTGCTACCATCTACCACAGATCCAAAACTTTCATCCACAGCCCTAAAACTCTACCAAACCACACCCTCAAACTGCACCCAAAACAACCACAAAACAAGCCTAAACCGCAGCCTACATCCACCAATCCACTAACACTTTCGACCATCACTTCTCTCAACCTATACATGCCTTTAACCCAACAGCAAAAGAGAGATCTTAACATCATTGATTTGGGGCCATATACTATGGCATCTAAGGAGGCAATCAATGCTAAATTCGAAGCCTTGGAGGCGCGAATGGAGGATAAGATTCGGACGCTCTTTACCGAACTCAGATTGGGCCGACCACTAAGCCCGAAGAAATCATATCAAGGAGAGAGCTTTGCCCAATCACACCAAGCCCGAAGAGATGACTTCCAAGGGAGGGTAGGCTCTATGACCAACCCCAACTATCCATGCATGAGAGTGGACTTCCCTAGATGGGAAGAAGGAGACCCGATTGGTTGGATCTCGCGCGCGGAGCGATATTTTTAGTACCACAAAACCGCGGATGTATCTATGGTGAAAATTGCAGCTATACATCTTGAAGGGGATGCTATACAGTGGTTTGACTGGTTTGAACATACTTATGGAGTCCTTTCATGGTGTCAATTCAAAGAAGGACTGCTGATTCGCTTCAGACCAACCGATTACGAGAATATTGACGAACAACTAGCAAAGATCCAACAAACCTCCACCATTCAGGAGTACCAAACCAGGTTTGAAAGGTTATCTAATCAAACTCGTGTTTGGTCTCAAAAACAGCTATTGAGGACCTTCATTGAGGGCTTGAAGCCGGAGATCCGAGGAGAAGTTAAAGCGCGACAACCGTATACGCTTATGGCAGCCATCTCTTTCGCACGACATCAAGAGGAGCAATTGAACCATGAAGCTCGGAGGACTAGGGTCACTCCTCAACCAGTAATATTGAAGCCCTTAGCCCCCCCTACTGTCGACCAAGTCCCTGCACCAAAGAGGATAACAGGAGAAGAGCTTCGGGAGCGATATGCGAAGGGGTTATGTTGGCATTGTGACGAGTCGTGGAGCCGTGAGCATCGCTGTAGTAAAGGAGGACTTCTTATGATTGAATCGATAGAAGAAGAGGTTATTGAACATCCAAAAGAGAGCCTTGAACATGAAGAAGAAGATGTGGAAGAAAAGCCACAACCGACTGACGTTACAGTACACGCACTAGCCAGCTACTCAAACCCGCAAACGATGAAAGTTGGAGGCCTTCTCAAACAACAACCGATCACTGTTCTCATCGACACGGGCAGTACTACTAACTTCCTATATAGTAAGCTTATTGTTCGGATAGCATTACCTATCGAGAATCGCTGCAGGTTTGATGTTAAGGTCATCAACAGACGGATTTTGAATTGTGATCGTAGGCGCCCGCAGGAGAAACTATTGCTGAAGGACCAAGAGATAATTACAGATTTCTTCCTTCTCCCTCTTAACAATCATGAGGCCATGCTCAGAATTAAATGGTTGACGACATTAGGTGATATTTTTTGGAATTTTATGAAACTAATTATGAAATTTTACAGTAAGGAGAAACAGGTGACATTGCACGGGAAACGTGGGGGCGACATAACAACGATTTGCACACAACAAATGGAGAATGTTTTGCATAAAGCATGCAGTGGCTTTTTGGTACAACTTGAGCAACAAACTAAGGGAGAGCCAATAGAATTTGAAGATCCAAATCTACTTCCTTTGCTTGCTGAATTTTCAAATATATTTGACGAACCGTGCAACCTACCTCTTACCCGTCGGCATGATCATTGTATAACGATTCTTCCAGGCAAATCTTCAGTAAATACTTGGCCATATCAGTATCTATATCTCCAGAAGGATGAAATAGAAAGGATTATAAAAGAGATGCTCGAAACAGGAGTTATTCGGCCGAGTTGCAACCTCTACTCTTCACCGGTGCTACTTGTACACAAGAAGGATGGAACATGGTGAATATGCGTTGATTACCGAGCTCTCAATGGCATAACCATCAAGGATAAATATCCTATTCCAGTACTAGATGAATTGCTATATGAAAGGGAGCACAAATCTTCACAAAGATGGACCTTTGATCCGGGTATTATCAAATACGAGTGTACGAAGAAGTCATACCGAAAACCGCCTTTCGAACACACAACGGCCACTAGAAATTTTTACTTTCTTCAACAAAAGTTGGGATATCTTGGGCATATCATATCAGAGGAAGGTGTGACGGTGGACCCCTTCAAAATTGGAGCAATGCAAAACTGGCTGACCCCGAGAAAAATAAAATTGCTATATGGCTTTTTGGGTTTAACAGGCTACTACCGCAAGTTCGTGAAAAACTATGGAAAGATCAGTGCACCACTTACTTCCTTACTGAAAAAAGATGTCTTCCAATGGTCGGACAGAGCCTCCGCTGCCTTCGACAAACTTAAGACAGCCATGACGACGACGCCGGTGCTAACACTACCAGATTTCAACCGACCCTTCATTATTGAGGCCGACGCATCTGGAGTCGGAATTGGAGCCATTCTCATGCAAGATGGTCAACCACTCACATACACTAGCAAGACATTATCTCCCTCCCATCAAAATAAGTCAACATATGATAAGGAGATGCTTGCCATTGTGCGCGCAGCAACGAGGTGGAGACCCTACTTGATTGGTCGACGATTTCAAATTAAAACCGACCAAAAAAGCCTTAAGTACTTTTTGGAGCGAAAGATATCATCCCCCGAGCAGCAAAAATAGGTAACAAAACTTCTTGGATTTGATTATGAAATAACTTACAAAGGTGGAAAGAGAATATTGTTGCAGATGCGCTTTCGCAGCTACTTGAGCAAGCAGAATTTTCGATCGTTTTACTTCCAACCAGCGACTTCCTTGAGGATATTAAGATGGAATGGCAGGAAGATTCGGAGACCAGTAAGATACAAAAAAAATTAGAGGAAGCACCAAGCTCCGTGGCTCATTACAATCGGGACTCAACCGAATTATGCTATAAGGGACACATTGTGCTTGTGACAAATTCTACTTGCATCTTCAAGAGCAGATTTTGGACAAAGTTATTCCATATGCAGGGTACTAAATTGAAAATGAGTATGACATATCACTCACAAACCAACAGCCAGACGGAAGTTTTAAATAGGTGCTCGGAGATAGCACAAAGCCACTCACCAAATATGACTACCCAAAGAGAACTCCAGACCCAGCCAAGTGCCATTATTGATCGGCGGATCGTGACTCGACGACGACGACCCACTAATGAAGTGCTAATACAGTGGGCGAACCTACCAATAGAAGATGCCACTTGGGAGAACTATGACGACTTGAAGATCAAATTCTCAGAATTCACGAATCATCAGCCTCGAGGACAAGGCTGATTTGAAGAGGGCGGGTCTGTTAGGACTCTAGCTTGGAGAGTCCTAATTGAGAGGGACATTCATGTAAAACTGTTAGGACTCTAGCTAGGAGAGTCCTAATTGAGAGGGACATTCTGTTAGGACTCTAGCTAGGAGAGTCCTAATTAAGAGGGGCATTCATGTAGGAGGTGTTTTCTTAGAAAAGAATTAGGAGTTGTAAGGGAATAGGAGTCTTGACTAGGGGTCCTATTAGGAGTTGGTTAGAAGTAAGAGTCTTAAGTAGGAGTCCTATTAGGAGTTAGGGTTTAGAAGCCCTATAAATAGCCATGTATTCCTTCTCTTTTCATAAGCAATAGATGAAACTTTTCTGCAGCCTTTGAGCAGCAACTTGGAGGGAGGAACCCCTATAGAGTTCCAAGGAGGCCGATCCCCTAAAGAGATCAACCCCAAGTTTAGAATCTGCAAGGGTTCTAACACTCGATCAATTATGCTAAGCCCAAAAAGGTATGCAACTCTTATTAATCATAACTCTTTATAATTCCCATCCTATTTGGCGTCCGAACCACCATGGCCTTAAGAGACTCAACCAACCATGATGTTTAGTTAAGTCATCACCATCGTTATAAGATGAGTCTGATTCGATGATATGCCCTCGAGAGACTCAATCTAGCATACCACATCCTCAGGTCACTAATGACATCTCTATGTCATAGATAAGATCTTGAATTGCAATATAAGTGAGCCTCGAGGAACTAAACCAACTCAACCTATGTTAAGAATCGATTTCTCCCTATAACGATGGAAGGCCATGTGGGTCAATCTAATTACTTCACATTTTCTGACTTAATATTGTTGAGAGAGGGTATTTTGATTTAGTCTCCTAATATGACATGTCACATATATACATATTTAATATATATCTATATCGTATGTAAATATATATACATATCTAATATGTGTATAGTCAATCACACATCACATGAGCAATTACACCAGATAACCATGGACTACAACCTAATATGACCAAAACCAAGCCAGTGGGCCTAATTACTCATATCATGATCTATGTGTGTATTGGTGCATCTCCATGTCGTATGATCATCCATCTCATTCTCGTCGGTTTCGTCGACATCTTGGTGCATCTCTATACGTCACAATTATCCGTCGCAACCTCGTGGGTCTTGTTATCGCCTCCACGGTCCCATCGTACCTCCTCATATAATTATAACATAATCACAGGCACGTAGGCCCGATAATAAATAAGAAAAAATAGAGACTCAGATGCCTCAATAATAATAATACTAATCACATCACACGATCTATGATCATTCATCTATATCATATATCACATGTATATATCATTATATAGGACTACTAGATAAATAATAATAGTTAATTAAACTTTTAATTAACTAATATTTTTTAAAATTCAGGATATGTATGAAAATTTCTAATTTATCAAGGTTATTTCTATAATTTAGATAAAAAGGACAAATTAAGAGGGGTAAAATTATCTCTTCATCCAAGAAAACCCTAAACCCTTCTGCGTTGCGACCACCGCCATCCCACCGATGGTCGCCCCTACCCATAGGCGACTCACCCGTGGATGTTATGCTCATAGACGGATTGCTGGTGGGCACCATGCTCGCAGAAGGCTTGCTCGCAGGTGCCTCGTTGGTGGGTGCAATGCCCGCAAGCGGCTTACCCCAAGCACTACTTTTACAAGCGCCGCCCCTTGCGCTGCAAGTAGCCTACCTTTGGGTGCCTTGCCCGTAGGCACCGCCACTATAAGCAGATAGCCGCTAGCTACCTACAACCCCTGCCCATAGGTAGCCTCTTATAGGTTGTCAGGCCGAGAGCAAGGGAGCTCTCGACCAAGGCTGCAAGTAGCCTTTAGCCAATCTATGAGGGCAACCTGCCCTTTCTCACCTTTTGCGTCAATAATTTTGACATTAAAAACTTTTTTAAAGAACAACACATGGTATAAAATCAATCTTTCGCATGAACAACCTGGCTTTAATACCACTATTAAAAAATCTAGGGGCGACATCACATGTGTAGTGGAAAAACAAAGAAAAAATCTAAGATTTTCACAAAAAGGTTTCATCGTCGTGTGAAGATTAGTGCACAAAACTCCACGAAACTAAAAACTGTGTATATAAGAAAAGTTATGCTACTTAGGTAGATTGTATATCCCTGAATTCTTACAGATCTGTAAGATAGTATGAAGGAGGTCAATTATCTTTCTATCTAGCGGTGATCCACATGGTAGGGGCTACAAAAATGCTCCTCAAATCATTACCCAATTCTCTACATGCTTCAAATAGGGGCTGCTAGCTGACGAGGTGAAGAGGAGAGGAGAATAGGAGGTGGTAGCCAAAAGGGATCTAGCCTATGACCCTTTGGTTCTCTCCTATTTATAAAAACCCCATATTAACTTAACCCCAATGGATCTTGTCCAATTGGGTACTGAATCTCCATCCAACTACTTAAACCTCTTAGATTAGTGGGTCTTTACCTAATAATCTCTTATTGGATCTTATCCATAGGATCCAATAATTCAGGGGCTTATTGGCGGATATCTCATATTCGAACCTCTACTTGTCACAACATCTACCATATATGTGTGACCCTCTAGGCCTAATATTGAGTTGGTCATGAGTCATACCTATTAGAACTCCTTCTGGCTCAATGAATTATTATCTCCATAATAATTCACTCTACTCATCGATTACGGACGTACTAGGCTACTAAGCCACAATCCCCAGATGATATAGGAGAATCAAATTCATCGGACATGTTTGTCCTTAATTATTATATATCTATAGTCTATCATCTATCTAATATCCTAAAGACCGTATATCGGGTATGGTGTTGTCAGGCCCATATGGAATCTACTTGAGTTTCGCTCTAATCAGATTATCTCGGAGAACTTTTTCTCTCTCAATCCGAATGATCCTAGCTAGGGATTTGCTTAAGCAAGAACACATGAGATGTTCCTCTCATAACACCAAGAATGGATGATCTTCTATCGATACTCAATAGCCCTAATAAGGTTGGCTACTACTCCCAATAGCCGAACGTGCTAGATTTGGAACTTCTAGGTCTATAAGTTCGGTATCAAAGAGTGGAGCACTCATATAGGATATACTGGGTGTCTCAAGTCTAAGGACCAAATATACTACTGGGACGACGGAATCATTGTTTGACAATACGGTATCATTAACCATCTAGCATTCCGTGAGTGGATAAATCAATGAACTCATTCTCCAATGAGCCCTTACATTGTATCCTTAGTGTCCCCAAATGAGAAACTATTAAACTAACCACCTCTATCATATGGATGGATATACAACACACTAGTCTATCCGGCTATCTTGATATTTCTCTTGAGTAACCTATGACCGATATTATTTAAGGTTTATGTTTAAAGGCGAATCGGTCTCATTATCGTGATTACATCACGATCCGATTCATATTGCATAAATCAATAGACATCACAATATATGTAACAAGCAATATAAAAAGAGTACATATCATGTTGCATGTGCTATCACTCACGTGATTGGTTTATGAAGCACCTATGATTAGTAATCTCTCACTTGACCTAAAGCCAATCACCTACGTGTTTGATTCCAATCAGATCCTTATGACACTCAAAGATAATATGGGATAATGCTTTCGTTAGTAGATCTGCAATGTTATCTTCAAATGAAACTCTTTCTACTACTACATCTCTTCGGGTCATGATTTCTCTAATAAGTTAGAACTTCCTCAGAACACTTTTGATGAGACCTAATTTCCCTTGCTTGAGCAATCGCCCCAATGTTATCACAATATAAGGAAATCAGCTCCTTACTGCTTGGCATGACTCTCAAATCTATGATAAACTTTTTCATCTAGACTTCCTCCTTTGCTACCTCTATCGAAGCAATATACTCCGCCTCTATGGTTGAGTTAGTAGTAGTATCTTACTTGGAACTCTTCCAGCATACTACTCCTCCATTTAGGGTGAATACATACCCTGAATTAGACTTACTATCATTGACAATGGACTGAAAACTTGAGTCCATATAACCCTCAACCCTGAGGCTACTTTCCCCATATACTAGTAATAGATCTGTAGCCCTTCTTAAGTACTTAAGGATACACTTTAATGCTTTCTAGTGCTCCAAGCCATGTGGGGACATTAAGGATATAACGTAGGTACTTATTGGAGAATGAGTTCATTGATTGATCCGCTTATGGAATGCTGGATGGTTAATAATACATCATTGTTAGATAGTGATTCTATCATCCTAGTGGTGTATCTGGTTCTTAGACTTGAGACACTAAGGATGTATTGTATGAGTACTCCACTCTTTGATACCAGACTTATAGGCTTGGAAGTTCTAGATCTAGTATAACTGGTCATTGGGAGTGATAGTCAATCTTACGAGGGCTATTAAGTGGAGATAGAGGATCGTATACCCTCGGTGTCATGAGAGGAATATCCTATATACTTACGCAAATCCCTGGCTAGGGTCATTTGGATTAAGAGAGAATGAGTTCTTTGGGAGAATCCGATTAGAGCGAGAGTTGAGTAGAAATCGTTTGGGCCTAACAGCACTATGCCCGAAATATGATCTCTAGGATATTAGATAGATGAGGGACTATAGATACATGGTTACTGAGGATAGACATGTCCAATGATTGGATTCTCCTATATTATCTGGGGACTGTAGTGTAGTGGCCTAGTACGTCTGTAGTCGATGAGTCGAGTGAATTATTGTGGAAATAATAATCTATTGAGCTACAAGGAGATCTGATAGGTATAACTCATGGCTAGCTCGATATTCAGCCTAGAGAGTCATACATATATGGTAGGTGTTGCGATGAGTAAAGATGCAGATATGAGATATCCGCTAGAGCCCCTATCTTATTGGATATCCAATAAGTCCTGAATTGTTGGACCTTGTGGATAAGATCCAATAAGAGCCAATGAAAGATTATTGGGTATAAATCCACTAATCTAAGAGGCTTGGGTAGTTAGATGGAGATCTAATACCCAATAGGGTAGGATCCATTAGGGTTAAGTTAACAGGAGGTCTCTATAAATATGAGGGAACCAAAGGGCTATAGGCTAGACCTCTTTTGGCTACTACCTCCTATTCTTCTCTCCCCCTCTCCTCCTCAGTAGTAGCCCTTGTTTGGGGTGTGTGGACAGTAAGAAGTACTAGCCCATTCTTGATCACGTGGTACACATGGAAAGAAGGATTGTGCGGTGATTTGAGGAGCATCTTCGTAGCCCCTATCATGTGGATCACTGCTAGAGAGAAGGACAGTTAATCTCTTTCATCCTCTCCTATAGATCTATAGGATTTAAGGGATATACGATCTCCTTAGGTAACACACATCCCTTAACACGTGCGATTTTTTGGTTTTACAAGTTTTTACGCACCAATCTTCGCACGACGAGGATACCTTCTTTTTCTGTGGGAAACTCAAGGATTTTATTTTTTGTTCTTTTGCTCTACATATGATACTACCCTAGGTTTCCCCAACAAGATGCATTGCTAGTATCTAATACTCATGCATTATCATAACTTTGTGATAGGTGGAGATCAATCATGAATATGCCTGAAGCTTCTCCAAGATTTTATTTTACCTTTTTTATAAGGTATTCCTTATAGTTCCTCTTCCAGTACCTATCTTTTTCATAGCGGAAGCATTCTGTTAGGACTCTAGCTAGGAGAGTCCTAATAGAGAGGGGCATTCATGTAAAACCTACCTAAGCCGACCCCTATTAAAGAGGTGAAGAGGTCGGCTAAGGTTAGGAGGTTGTTTCTTAGAGAAGAATTAGGAGTTGTAAAGGAATAGAAGTCTTGAGTAAGAGTCATATTAGGAGTTTGTTAGAAGTAGGAGTCTTGAGTAGGAATCATATTAGGAGTTAGGGTTTAGAAGCCCTATAAATAGCCATGTTTTTCTCCTCTTTTGATAAGCAATAGATGAATCTTTTCTGCAGTCTTTGAGTAGCAACTCCAAGGGAGGAACCCCTATAGAGTTACAAGGGGGCCGATCCCCTAAAGAGATCAACCCCAAGTTTAGAATCTGCAAGGGTTCTATCATCTGGTATCAAAGCAACATTTTTGGTATCTCGCTGCCCTTCCACAGCCATCCATCAGCCCTCCACAGTTGCCCAAAGCAATTCCCACAATTGCTTAAAAGATCATCATCGAATTCCGTCGTCATCTCCACCACCGCGGATCATCCTTTGATCTCCCCATGAATTACAATAGGTTCTGGTTTTTTACCTTACTACTACTACAATTTAGTTATCCTTATTCGAAAAAAAAAAAAAGTTCCTATATTGCTGCATAAACTTTTCATCATAAAGTTTTCATCTCTATGACGAAAGATACATTATAGAATTCCAACCGCATAGCACAATCTATTTGATCTTGCTATTGCATTTTTTTTGTCCAAATCTTTACAAAATTTTTATGACAACTTTGAGACTTCCTAACAATAGATTTTCCTTTAGTTTCATTGAAAATTTCTCAATATAAATCACTAATCTTTTACATCCAATCTGCTACACTTGAAAATCTGCACTGTAGAAAATTTCAACGGCATATTATTGCCTTAACTGATCTATTTGTAATACTTTTTGAATTAAATTTTTTATACACTTCATAGATCATCTTGACTTCCATCTAAGATTGATCTATTGAGAAATTCATTTCTAAAAACATTCTTGTGTTGCTCCAAATTTTCGCCACAAATCGTTGAAATTTTTCGACGAGAATTCTACTATGGCAACTTGCACTAATTTCTTTGCTGTTACACTACCGAAATTTTTTTGATTAAATTAGTCATCCTTGCTGTCATATAAATTGAGATTTTTTTGTCAATTCCCTCCTCAAATTTCTTGGTTTTTGCTAAAAATTTCATCGAGAAACCGTTGCTTCTTCGACAACAATTATGCTCTTATAAGACAACACATACCTGCAGTAACTTCCACTTATTTCTATCAAACCTTTGCTGCCATCTACCACAGATCTAAAATTTTTTCCCTAACCTTTATCTACTACCATCATAGCCCTAAAACTCCACTAAACCACACCCTCAAACTGCAACCAAAACAACCACAAGACAAGCCTAAACCGCAACCGACATCCACCGATCCATCAACCCTTTCGACTATCACTTCTTTCAACCTATACATGCCTTTAACCTGACAACAAAATAGAGATCTTAGCATCATAAATTTAGAGGCATATACTATGACATATGAGAAGACAATCAATGCTAAATTCGAAGCCTTTAAGGTGCGAATGGAGGATAAGATTCGGATGCTCTTTACCGAACTCAGATTGGGCCGACCACCAAGCCCGAAAAAATCACATCACGGAGAGAGCTCTGCCTAATCGCACTAAGCCCCAAGAGATGACTTCCAAGGGAGGAGAGGCTCTATTACCGACCCCAACTATCTACGCATGAGGGTGGACTTCCCTAGATGGGAAGGAGACCCAATCGGTTGGATCTCGCGCGCGGAGCGATATTTTCGGTACCACAAAAACACGGACGCATCTATGGTAAAAGTTACAGCTATATATCTTAAAGGGGATGCCATACAGTGGTTTAACTAGTTTGAACACACTCATGGAGTCCTCTCATGATAACAATTCAAAGAAGGACTGCTGATCCGCTTCGGACAAATCGATTACGAGAACATTAACAGACAACTAGCAAAGATCCGATAAACCTCCACCATTCAGGAGTACCAAACTAGGTTTGAAAGATTATCTAATCAAACTCACGATTAGTCTGAAAAATAGCTATTGGGGACATTCATTAAGGGCTTGAAGCTGGAGATCCGGGGAGAAGTTAAAGCACGACAACCATATACGCTTATGGCAGCCATATCTTTCACACGATTTCAAGAGGAGCAATTGAACCATGAAGCTCAGAGGACTAGGGTCACTCCTCGACTAACAATACTAAAGCCCTCAGCCCTCCTACTATCAACCGAGTCCCTACACCAAAAAGGTTGACAAGAGAATGTGGGTAATCTTGGGGGCGACATCACATGCGCAGCGGAAGAACAAGAAAATAAAATCCCTAATTTCCCAAAAAGATGTCCGTCAACGTGCGAAGATTGGTGCACAAAAATCCACAAAATAAACTACATATAGAATATATTGTGTTACCTAGGGAGATCGTATATCCCTGAATCCTTATAGATCTCTGGGAGAGGGTGAAGCGTCCTCCTCTCTAGCGGTGATCCACATATGCAAGGCTACGATGATGCTCCTCAAAACTCCAGACCTGCTTTGAGGTGGAGAGGGGGAGGAGAATAGGAGAGGCAAGCAAAGGCTCTAGCCTATGAACCACTGAATCCCTCCTATTTATAGAGGTCCCCTGTCAAACCCTAATGGATCCTCCCCTATTGGGTATTCGATCTGCATCCAACTACCCAAGTCTCTTAGATTAGTGGATCTCTATCCAATAATCTCTTATGGGCTCTTATTGCATCTCATCCATCGGATCCAATAATTCAGGGGCTTATTGGATATCTAATAAGTCAGAAGCTCCGGCGGATATCTCACATTTGAACCTCTACTCATCGCAATGCCTACCATATGTGTGTAACCCTCTAGGCCCAATATCGAGCTAGTCGTAAGTCATAACCTATCAGAACTCCTTCTGACTTAGTGAATTATTATCTCCATAATAATTCACTCGACTCATTAACTACGGACGTACTAGGGCAATAAGCCGTAGTCCCTAGACGATACAGGGGAATCCAATCCATTGGACCTATCTATTCTCAGTTACCGTGTACCTATAGTCCCTCATCCATCTAGTATCCCAGAGACTGTATACCGGGTATGGTGCTGTCATACCCATATGGTTTCTACTCGAGTCTCGCTCTAATCAGATTCTCCCGGAGAACTCTTTCTTTCTCAATCAGAATGACCCTAGCCATAGATTTGTCTGAGCAAGAACATATGGGATATTTTTCTCATGACATCGAGAGTGGATAATCCTCTATTGACACTCAATAGCCCTCGTAAGGTCGATGCCACTCCCAATGACCAGCTATACTAGATCTGGGACATCTAAACCTATAAGTCTGGTATCAAAGAATGGAGCACTCATACAAGATATCCTTGGTGTCTCAAGTCTAAGGACTAGATACACCACTAGGACTACGAAATCGTTGTCTGACAATAAGGCATCATCAACCATCTAGCACTCCGTAAGCGGATCAATCAGTGAACTCATTCTTCAATGAGCACCTATACTGTATCCCTTATGTCCCCACACGAGCAGCTATGAGACCAGCTGCATCCATCATATGGATGGGTATACAGCACACCAGTCTGTTCGGTTATCTCGATGTCCCTCTCGAGTAACCTATGACCGAGATTATTTAAGATCTGTGTTTAAAGGCGAATCGGTCTCATTATCGTGATCTCATCATGATCCGATTCTCATTGCACAGATCCAAGGACATCACAATATATACATGCATATATGCAATAGTCAATATTGTTGTATCTCGGATTTTGATGATGAAGTCAATTGTCATTTGTTATCTAATCCATATGTTGAGATAAGTGTGTAGGATTAACTACGATGAAAGTAAGACATGCAGCAGGAGTTGAGCCGGAGTCAAAGACTATGATCACGTTGGGAGTTCGAGAGCTCGACGGAAGTTCGGACGGTCGTCGGAGGTTCTGCGGGAACAAATCCGAGAAGTCCAGGAGCTTGCCAAAAGAAGCTCATTGGAACTCGCTAAGTGGATCATCGCAAGTCCAGGAGTTTGCCAGAAGTCCGTCGGAGCATCGCCGGAGGTTCGTCGGATGTTCGCCGAAAGTTCATCGGAAGCTCGCCGGAAGAAGCGATTGATGCACCGGAGCAAGCTGTAGTAAATGTCTTAAGAATTGTCGTAGTTAGCATGTAGATTAAGTTAGGAATGGGAGGTGATCCCATTAACTGAATCTGGGGGCAATTGGGCCCTTAACAAACCCAAATTGGGCCGAATGGATCAACCCATTCGGACCAGAATTTCTACTAGGCGGTGGCACCGCCAGGGTCGGCGGTGCCACCGCCTAGGAAAGGGTCTCCCAGGAAAGCTAGGCGGTGCAACCACCCTAGGCAAGCGGTGGCACCGCCTGGGCTCAGTCTCCGAGCGAGACTGGGCGGTGCAACCACCCCTGACAAGCGGTGGCACCGCCAGGGCTCAATCTCCGAGCGAGACTAGGCAGTGCAACCGCCCCTGTCAAGCAGTGGCACCGCCAGGGCTTAGTCTCCGAGCGAGACTGGGTGGTGCAACTGCCCCTGTGAGGCGGTGGCACTGCCCAGAAGCTCAGTCTCCGAGCTGCCAGGCGGTTGTACCGCCCCAGTCAGGAGGTAGTACCGCCAGGACCCCGGAAATCTGGGAAAAGACATTTTTGAGCTCTAAATTCAAACTAGTTTGGGGCCTATATATACCCCACCCTTTCCTGCATGAAAGGGCACTGAAAATCCAATCTTACTCTGTGATTTTTAGAGCTCAAAAGTGTTGTAAAGGCTAGAAGTTCTCCTCCCTCTTTTTCCAAGTTTTGATCTTTCAAGAGAGGAGAGAAAAGTTTGTAAGGGTTGTCTCCTAAGCCCGTCAAAAAGAGTGAAACTGTAAAAGGGTGGTTGGCCTTCGCTTATTGAAGGAAGGCCTCTAGTGGACGTCGGTGACCTCGTTGGTGGAGGAAGCCAAAAGTGGATGTAGGTCAAGATTGACCGAACCACTCTAAATCTCGGTTTGCATTTACTTTGAGTATTTTATCTTTACTGCAAACCTCCTCAATAGCTTACTGCCTTCTACTCTTTTACGAACTCACTTTCAAGTTAAGTTTCCGAAAATGATTTTACGTCGGAAATCGATTTTATCGTACGAACATCATATTTTAGTTTGCGCTTACATTCCGATTTCTATCTTAACTGCAAACTTTCTGCCTTACTTTACTTCAAATACATTTCCGTAAGCTTTCAAAGTTATTATCTGCACGAAACGACTTTTACATCGGAATTAGATTTCAATGTACGAACGCAGTTTTTATCGTCGAAAGTTTTCCGCTGCACTAATTCACCCCTCCCCCCCCGCCCTCTTAGTGCTCTTGATCCTAACAATTGGTATCAGAGTGGGGTTAACTCTCAAACGGATTAAAACTCAAGAGAGATGGATTAAAACCCAAGAGAGATGGCATACGCCGGAAACCAAGAGGGCCACTCTATTACACGTCTACCCATATTCAATGGGACGGACTACACCTATTGGAAGACCCGAATGAGGATCTTCCTTATTTCAATGGATTTTGAACTTTGGAATCTTGTCGAAAATGGATTTTCGAAGTCTTCTCTTCCAATGATCGATTGGAATGAATTGGAAAAGAAGACTTTCGCTCTTAATGCAAAGGCTATGAATGCCTTATTTTGTGCACTTGATAAAAATGAGTTCAATCGTGTTTCAATTTGTGAAACCGCGTTTGATATTTGGCATACACTCGAAGTGACTCACGAAGGCACAAGTAGAGTGAAAGAGTCAAAAATCAATCTTTTAATACATTCTTTTGAACTTTTTCGAATGAAACCGAGCGAGACTATTGGCGACATGTACACCCGTTTCATGGATGTCGTCAATGGTCTAAAAGGACTCGGCAAAAGTTTTTCGGATTTTGAGCTCGTAAATAAGATTCTAAGATCCCTTCCTAAGAGTTGGGACCCTAAAGTCACTGCTATTCAAGAGGCTAAAGATTTAAACAACTTCCCTCTTGAAGAACTAATCGGGTCATTAATGACCTATGAAATGACTTGCAAGGCTCATGAAGAGCAAGAAGACATCCTTCCAAAGAACAAGAAGGATATGACACTTAGAACTTTAGATGACTACTTGAGAGAAAACTCAAGTGATAAGAACTGTGACGATGACTTGGCACTTCTAATAAGGAAATTCAAAAAATTCATTAAAAGAAACAAGTTTGAAAGTGACACAAAAAATAAACTTGAACCCAAAAAGGACCAAGTTATTTGTTACGAATGCAAAAAGCTAGGACACTACAAAAGTGATTATCCCCAAGCCAAGAAGAGAACATCAAAGAAGAAAGCGCTCAAAGCAACGTGGGATGACTCGAGCGCGTTCGAAGAAGAGGAGCCCAACACCGAGCAAGTTGCTTATTACGCCTTAATGGTCATCGGAGAAGAGGTAACAAATTTAATTGATGCATATTTATCATTTGATGAATTATTAAATACCTTCCATGACTTATTTGATGAATGCAAAATAATTAATAGAAAATATAAATTGTTGAAAAATAAGCATGATAGTCTTGTTAGCAATTTTTGATAAATTTAAAATTGAATATCATGATAGTTTAGCTCAATGTGAAAAATGACATGATCTAGAAACTCTCCAAAAGGAAAACTTGCTACTTAAGGACACCTTGAAGAAATTTGAGGTTGGTAGCAAGTCTTTGAATATGATCCTTGCAAACAAGGGTCACGTTCCCAAAAGAAGTGGAATCGGATTTGTGAGAAGTCCTCACAAAATCCAACCACCTTCATAAAAGATACTATCTTACATGTTCAACACCAAAGCAAATGCAACTTTTGTTACAAACATGGACATAAAACGTATCATTGTCAATTCAAGAAAATTAGTCTGAACAAACCAATTTGGGTTCCTAAAGGAACCATGATAAACTCTACGTAACATAATAAACAATGTAGCTCAGTTTTTGAGGCACCCAAAAATAAATGGGTACCTAAAAATTATCATTTCTTATAGAGACATTCACCATTACAAGCTAAGAGCAAGAGATGGTACCTTGATAGTGGATGCTCAAGGCATATGACCAGAGATCCATCTCAATTCTCTAAGCTCACTAGCATAGATGAAGGCTATGTCACATTCGGAGACAACAACAAGGGTAAAATCATTGGCAAAGGAACTATAGGTAACAAATCCAACTTCTTTATTGACGATGTTTTGTTAGTTGATGGTTAAAAACATAACTTCTTAAGTATTGTCAATTATATAATAAAGGATATATCGTCAAATTCGAATCTAATGCTTGCATCATTGAAAAACCATACCAAAACACATCTATGATTGCATTAAAACAGAATAACATATACACCATTGACATCAATGATCTTTGCAATGAAATGTGTTTCTCGGTTTTGAATGAGGATGCTTGGCTTAGGCATAGGAGATTAGGTCATGCTAGTATGAAACTAATCACTCAAATATCATCCAAAGAACTTGTACAAGGAATTCCTCATATCAAGTTAATCAAAGATAATGTGTGTGATGCTTGTCAATTAGGAAAACAAACTAAGAGTAGTTTCAAATCTAAGAATCAAATAAGCACCTCTAGGCTCTTACAATTGATCCATATGGATTTGTTCGGACTAATCTCTACATCAAGCTTAGGAGGTAGCAAATACGCCTTTGTCATTGTAGATGACTATAGTAGATACACATGGACTTACTTCTTGAAACACAAAATTGAATGCTTTAAATATTTCACCAAGTTTTGTAAACTTGTTCAAAATGAAAAGGGTTTTATGATTTCATCAATTCGAAGTGATCACGGTGGAGAATTTCATAACCGTGATTTCCAAGAATTTTGTGAATCTAATGGATACAACCACAACTTCTCCACTCCAAGAAATCCTCAACAAAATGGAGTAGTAGAAAGAAAGAATATAAATTTACAAGAAATGGCAAGAACCATATTAAATGAACATAGCCTACCCAAATACTTTTGGGCCGAAGCCGTAAACACTACATGCTATATTTTGAATAGAGTTCTAGTAAGACCCTTACTCACCAAAACTCCCTATGAGTTGTGGAAAAATAAAAAACCCAATGTTTCATATTTTAAAGTTTTTGGGTATAAGTGTTTTATCTTGAACAAAAAAGATGCCTTAGGAAAATTTGATGCTAAATCCGATGATGGAATTTTTCTTGGTTATTCTTCGATTTCTAAAGCTTTTTGTATCTTCAATAAAAGAACTTTAATTAGAGAAGAATCCATTCATGTTGTTTTCAATGAGACTTCCGAAATCAAGGAAAATGATTTTAATGATGATGTTAATTTTAATTCTTTGAATTTAAATGAAACCCCTTCTCCAACTAGCAACTTAGATGCATCCACTTTTAAAACACCCTTACCCAAGGATTGGAAGTATGTAGATGCTCATCCTAAGGAGCTAATCCTAGGAGATACATCTAAGGGGGTTCAAACACGTTCTTCTCTTAAAAATTTCTGTGCCAACGTCGCTTTTCTCTCCCAAATTGAACCTAAATGTATTGACGAAGCCATGAAAGATGATTCATGGATTATCGCAATGCAAGATGAGTTAAATCAATTTGAGAGAAATGAGGTGTGGAAGCGTGTTCCTAGGCCAAATGACCATTTAGTTATTGGTACTAAATGGGTCTTTAGAAACAAGCAAGATGAATCTGGTATCGTGATTAGAAACAAGGCTAGATTAATGGCCAAAGGTTTCAACCAAAAAGAAGGTATCAATTACAAAGAAACCTTCGCTCTTGTGGCTAGATTAGAAGCCATAAGGATGCTCCTTGCCTATGCTAGTAATAACAATTTTAAGTTGTTTCAAATGGATGTTAAAAGCGCTTTTCTTAATGACTGTATTTCTGAAGAAGTTTATGTTGAACAACCTCCCAGATTTGAAAATAAAAGCCTCCCTAATCATGTATTTAAATTAACCAAAGCTCTCTATGGTTTAAAACAAGCCCCAAGGGCTTGGTATGATAGATTAAGTACTTTTCTTATTGAAAATAATTTCACAAAAGGCAAGGTCGATACCACATTGTTTATCAAAAATTTTAAAAATAATTTTCTCATTGTTCATATTTATGTTGATGATATTATCTTCGGTTCTACGAATGAATCTCTTTGTGAATCTTTTGCTGAAACCATGGGTCTCGAATTTGAAATGAGTTTGATGGGAGAATTAACCTTTTTCTTAGGCTTACAAATTAAGCAACTAAGCAATGTCATCTTTATTAGTCAAACTAAATATGCCTTAGATTTGCTAAAAAGATTTAATATGAATAGCTTAAAAGCTATTAACACTCCTATGACCACCTCCACTAAGTTAGAAGTTGATGAAAGTGGAGAAAGCTTCGATCAAAAAACTTATATGAGTATGATAGGAAGTTTACTTTACCTCACTGCAACTAGACTAGATATCATGTTCAGTGTAGGACTTTGTGCTAGGTTTCAATCGAACCCTAAGATATCTCATTTTAAAGCGGTTAAAAGAATACTTAGATATCTTAAAGGTACAACAAATCTACGATTATGGTATCCAAAATCCGAGAATTTTGAGTTAATTGTGTATGCTGATGCAGATTTTGCTAGATGTAGATTAGATAGAAAAATCACATCAGGATCATATCAATTTTTGGGACATTCCCTTGTTTCCTGGTTATCTAAGAAATAAAACTCAGTTGCACTATCAACAACCGAAGCTGAGTATATTGCAGTTAGTGCATGCTGTGCACAAGTTATGTGGATGAAAAATACCTTAGAAGATTATAAAGTCCATCTTAAAAATATTCCCATTAAATGTGATAACATAAGTGCAATATTTTTAATAAAGAATCCCATTCAACACTCAAGAACAAAACATATTGATATTAGACATCACTTCATACGAGATCATGTCACTAATCATGATGTAATCATAGAGTTCATTGATACTAAGCATCAACTAGCTGATTTTTTACAAAACCTCTAAGCGAAGAACAATTTGATTTCATTAGAAGAGAATTAGGAATGTTAATGTGTCCGAATGCATAAACTTGTTAAAATCATTTTTCGAACTTTATTGATTGAATGATCAAATCACTTGATTGTCATTACGTGCCTAAAATTACATGTTGGAAATTATGTTTTTTGGATACAAAAATTTTCATAACAATGAGCATGTTTTGTCTTCATGATTGTATTTGAAAATCTATAGTATAGTCTTGTCCGAATGCATGAAAGTGTTAATTTCATTTTCGGATTCTCTTAACTAGTGGTATCCTAACAATCGGATTTTCTCTATACAATATCCTTTTCCGAACTTAATAAGCATATATACATATCGAGTTTGATTCTCATCATTGATTTTTGACATATGGAATCAACTAGCAAAAACATCTCTCATACACTTATCATGTGAAAAATATTTTTTGAGAAATGAATTTGATAAAATGATTCCTGTGTGTAAATTTCTTTTTGAAATATGGATGATAGTGTTTTTACTTGCAAGGATTTGTTTCACATACATATCTTGATCCTTATAAAAATAGAATATGATTTAATCTCTCATCGATTTTAACTTCATTCAAAGTAAATTCACAAATAGCTGGTATCACAAATAGCCTTCCTCCTTTATGCAAAAAGATAATAACAAATGAAAAGGAAAAAGTATTAAAAGCTATCTCCATGTCATGTTTTCCTTGAGATGTTTGCATAATCGGTATCCTATCACTCACTGTTGGAAAATGACATGAACCTAGTTATGGCATGAATAAAACCGCACTTATGCTTAAAAATTGTTTATATCGTTTTCCTTTTTGTTGATGACAAAGTGGGAGAGATATATGAATTGATGCTATGATTATGCCATGCTTGCATCATCAAAAATATATGAATCGATGATAACTATGATTGCTATATTTGCATTATGCCATGTTTGCATCATATTAAGATATCAAGAACTTGCATCGTAATTTTACATGTTGATATCTTATGTCGAACTGCTACAATCATTCATATTTGAAATGTAAAACTTGAGAATGGATGTCAAGTCTTGACATCATTTTCAGTAAGATACATCATGATAGGAATCATGATGGGAGTAATTGATAAGGATAAGAGTTCTTAACTTATCAATAAGTCTATTGATTTCAAAGGCCTTGAATTCAAGAACGACTTATCTCAAATATGGTATATAGATAGGGGAGTTAAGGTTAACTCCGTTATCAATTGATTGTCATCATCAAAAAGAGGGAGATTGTTGTATCTCGGATTTTGATGATGAAGTCAATTGTCATTTGTTATCTAATCCATATGTTGAGATAAGTGTGCAGGATTAACTACGATGAAAGTAAGACATGTAGGGAGTTCGAGAGCTCGACGGAGTCCGGACGGTCGTCGGAGGTTCTGCGGGAACAAATCCGAGAAGTCCAAGAGCTTGCCAAAAGAAGCTCATCGGAACTCGCCAAGTGGATCATCGCAAGTCCAAGAGTTTGCCGAAAGTCCGTAGGAGCATCGCCGGAGGTTCGTCGGATGTTCGCCGGAAGTTCGCCGGAAGCTCGCCGGAAGAAGCGATTGACGCACTAGAGCAAGCTGTAGTAAATGTCTTAAGAATTGTCGTAGTTAGCATGTAGATTAAGTTAGGAATGGGAGGTGATCCCATTAACTTAATCTGGGGGCAATTGGGCCCTTGATAGACCCAAATTGGGCCGAATGGATCAACCCATTCGGACCTGAATTCCTACTAGGCGGTGGCACCGCCCAGGAGAGGGTCTCCTAGGAAAGCTGGGTGGTGCAATCGCCCCAGGCAGGCGGTGGCACCACCTGGGCTCAATCTTCGAGCGAGACTGGGCGATACAACCGCCCCTGACAGGTGGTGGCACCGCCAGGGCTCAGTCTCCGAGCGAGACTGGGCGGTGCAACCGCCCCTGTCAGGCGGTGGCATCGCCCAAAAGCTCAATCTCCGAGCTGCCAGGCAGTTGTACCGCCCAAGTCAGGAGGTGGTACCGCCAGGACCCCGGAAATATAGGAAAAGATATTTTTGAGCTCTAAATTCAAACTAGTTTGGGGCCTATATATACCCCACCCTTTCCTGCATGAAAGGGCATCGAAAATCTAATCTTACTCTGTGATTTTTAGAGCTCAAAAGTGTTGTAAAGGCTAGAAGTTCTCCTCCCTCTTTTTCCAAGTTTTGATCTTTCAAGAGAGGAGAGAAAAGTTTGTAAGGGTTGTCTCCTAAGCCCGTCAAAAGGAATGAAACTGTAAAAGGGTGGTTGGCCTTCGCCTATTGAAGGAATGCCTCTTGTGGACGTCGGTGACCTCATTGGTGGAGGAAGCCAAAAGTGGATGTAGGTCAAGATTGACCGAACCACTCTAAATCTCGGTTTGCATTTATTTTGAGCATTTTATCTTTACTGCAAACCTCCTCAATAGCTTACTGCCTTCTGCTCTTTTACGAACTCACTTTCAAGTTAAGTTTCCGAAAACGGTTTTACGTCGGAAATCGATTTTATCGTACGAACATCATATTTCAATTTACGCTTACATTCTGATTTCTATCTTAACTGCAAACTTCCTGCCTTACTTTACTTCAAATACATTTCCGTAAGCTTTCAAAGTTATTATCTGCACGAAACGACTTTTACGTCGGAATCAGATTTCAATGTACGAACGTAGTTTTAATCGTCGAAAGTTTTCCGCTGCACTAATTCACACCCCTCCCCCCCTCTTAGTGCTCTTGATCCTAACAAATAGAAAGTGATAAATGCCAAATATAATAAGCAAAAAGATTACATGTCAAGTCACACGTATCATCACTCATATGATTGGCTTGTAGGGCACATATGACTAGCAATCTCCCACTTGACCTAAAGCCAATCACCTATTTGTTTGATCCCCATCAGACCCCTTGTGATGCTTATAGACAATTTGAGACAACCGCTTTGTTAATGGATCTACAATGTTATCTTCGGATGGAACTTTTTCCACTATTACATCTCCTCGGGTCATGATCTCTCTAATAAGTTGGAACCTCCTTAGAACACTTCTGATGAGACCCCCGGGTTCCCTTATTTGAATAATCATCCTATAGTTATCGCAATATAAGGGAATTGACTCCTTGCTACCTAGCACGACTCCCAGATCTGTGATAAACTTCTTCATCTAGACTCCCTCCTTTGCTGCCTCTACTGCAGCAATATACTCCGCCTCTGTGGTTGAGTTAGCAGTAGTATCTTTCTTGGAACTTATCCAGTATACTGCTCCTCCATTTATAATATACACATACCCTAAATTCGACTTGCTATCATCGACATCGGACTGAAAACTCAAGTCTGTATAGCCTTCAACCCTGAGGCTACTACCTCCATATACCTGTAAAAGATCCTTAGTCCTTCTTAAGTACTTAAGGATACACTTTACTACTTTCCAATGCTCCAAGCCTAGATCCGCTTGATACCTACTCGTGACACTCAAAGCATGTGCTATATCAGGCATGGTACATAGGATGGTATGTTGGGAAATCTTGGGGGCGACATCATATGCGCAGCGGAAGAACAAGAAAACAAAATCCCCGATTCCCAAAGAGATGTTCGTCGTCGTGCGAAAATTGGTGCGTAAAATCCGCGAAACTTAAAAACTGCGTATAGAGTATATTGTGTTACCTAGGGAGATCGTATATCCCTGTTTCCTTGCAGATCCTTAGGAGAGGGTGAAGGAGGTCAAGCGTCCTCCTCTCTAGCGGTGATCCACATAGCAGGGTTGCGACGACGGTCCTCAAAACTCTAGGCCTGCTCTGAGGTGGAGAGGGAGAGGAGAATAGGAAAGGCAAGCAAAGACTCTAGCCTAGGAGGCTCTGAATCCCTCCTATTTATAGAGGTCCCCTGTCAAACCCTAATGGGTCCTCCCCTAGTAGGTATTGGATCTGCATCTAATAAGACAAGGGCTCTGTCGGATATCTCATATCCGAACCTCTACTCATCGCAATGCCTACCATATGTATGTGACCCTCTAGGCCCAATATCGAGCTGGCAGTGAGTCATACCTGTCATGGTATACATGATAGACCCTATTGCTGATGCATAGGGTATGCTATCCATGTTCGCCCTTTCTTCAGGAGTATTTTGTTAGAACCCTTGCAGATTCTAAACTTGGGGTTGATCTCTTTAGGGGATCAGCCTCCTTGGAACTCTGTAGGGGTTCCTCCCTCCAAGTTGCTGCTCAAAGGTTGCAGAAAAGATTCATCTATTGCTTGTGAAAAGAGGTGGAATACATAACTATTTATAGGGCTTCTAAACCCTAACTCCTAATAGGACTCCTACTCAAGACTCCTACTTTTAACCAACTCCTAATAGGACTCCTACTCAAGACTCCTATTCCTTTACAACTCCTTGTTCTTCTCTAAGAAACAACCTCCTAACCCTAGTCGGCCTCTTCACCTCTTTAATAGGGGTCGGCTTAGGTAGGTTTTACATGAATGTCCCTCTCAATTAGGACTCTCCAAGCTAGAGTCCTAACAGACCCGCCCTCTTCAAATCAACCTTGTCCTCGAGGCTAATGATTCATGAATTCTGGGAATTTGATCTTTAAGTCATCATAGTTCTCCCAAGTGGCATCTTCTATTGGTAGGTTCACCCACTGTATTAGCACTTCATTAGTGGGTCGTCGTCGTGGAGTCACGATCCATCGATCAATAATGGCACTTGGCTGGGTCTGGAGTTCTCCTTGGGTAGTCTTATTTGGTGGGTGGCTTTGGGCTGTCTCCAAGCACCTATTTACAACTTTCGTTTGGCCATCAGTTTGTGGGTGATATGCCATACTCCTTTTTAATTTAATACCCTGCATATGGAATAACTTTGTCCAAAATCTGCTTATGAAGATGCAAGTAGAATTTGTCACAAGCATAATGCATCCCTTATAGTGTAATTCTTTTGAGTCCCAATTGTAATGAGCCACGGAGCTTGGTGCTTCCTCCAATTTTTTTATAATCTTACTAGTCTCTGAATCTTCCTGCCATTCTATCTTAATATCCTCAAGGAAGTCACTGGTCGGAAGTAAAATGGCCGAAACTTCAACTTGCTCGGGTAGTTGCGAAAGCGAATCTGTAAGAACATTCTCTTTCCCCTTTTTGTAAGTTATTTCATAATCAAATCTAAGAAGTTTTGTTACCCATTTTTGCTGCTCAGTGGATGATATCTTGCGCTCCAAAAAGTACTTGAGGCTTTTATGGTCGATTTTAATTTGAAATCATCGACCAATCAAGTAGGGTCTCCACCTCGTTGCTACGCGCACAATGGCGAGCATCTCCTTATCATATGTTGACTTATTTTGATGGGAGGGAGATAATGCATTGCTAGTGTATATGAGTGGTCGACCATCTTGTATAAGAATGACTCCAATTCCGACTCTAGATGCGTCGGCCTCAATAATGAAGGGTCGGTTGAAATCTGGTAGTGTTAGCACCGGCGCCGTCGTCATGGTTGCCTTAAGTTTGTCGAAGGCAGCGGAGGCTCTATCTAACCATTGGAAGACATCTTTTTCCAGTAAGAAAGTAAGTGGTGCATTGATCTTTCCATAGTTTTTTACGAACTTACGATAGTAGCCTGTTAAACCCAGAAAGCCATGTAGCAATTTTATGTTCCTCGAGGTAGGCCAATTTTGCATTGCTTCAATTTTGAAGGGGTCCACTGTCACACATTCCTCTGATATAATATGCCCAAGATATTCTACCTTCTGTTGAAGAATGCAAAAATTCGTAGTGGTTGTTGTGTGTTCAAAAGGTGGTTTTCGGTATGTCTTCTTCGCACACTCATATTTGATGATATCTGGATCAAAGGTCCAGCTTTGTGAAGATTTGTGCTTCCTTTCATCTATCAATTCATCTACTACTGGAATAGGGTATTTATCCTTAATGGTTATGCCATTGAGAGCTCGATAATCAACACATAATCGCCATGTTCCGTCCTTCTTTCGTATGAGGAGCACTGGTGAAGAGTAGGGGCTGCAACATGGCCGAATAACTCTTGTTTCGAGTATCTCTTTTATAATCCTTTCTATTTCATCCTTCTGGAGATGTGGATACTGATATGACTGAGCATTTGCTGGAGATTTGCCTGAAAGAATCGTTATACAATGATCATGCCGACGGGTAAGAGGTAGGTTGCGCGGTTTGTCAAATATATTTAAAAATTCAGCAAGCAAAGGAAGTAGATTTGGATCTTCAAATTCTGTTGGCTCTCCCTTAGTTTTCTGCTCAAGTTATACCAAAAAGCCACTGCATGCTTTATGCAAAACCTTCTCCATTTGTTGTGTGCAAATCGTTGTTATGTCGCCCCCACATTTCTCGTGCAATATCACCTGTTTCTCCTTACTGTAAAATTTCATAATTAGTTTCATAAAATTCCAGAAAACATCACCTAATGTCGTCAACCATTTAATTCTGAGCATGGCCTCATGATCGTTAAGAGGGAGAAGGAAGAAATATGCAATTATCTCTTGGTCCTGCAGCAATAGTTTCTCTTACGGGCGCTTACGATCACAATTCAAAATCCGTCCGTCGGTGACCTTAACATCAAACCTGCAGCAATTCTTGATAGGTAATGCCATCTAAACAACAAGCTTACTATTTAGGAAGTTAGTAGTACTGCCTATGTCGATGAGAACAGTGATCAGTTATTGTTTGAGAAGGCCTCCAACTTTCATCGTTTGCGGGTTTGAGTAGCCGGCTAGTGCGTGTACTGTAACGTCAGTCGGTTGTGGCTCTTCTTCCGCATCTTCTTTATGTTCAAGGTTCTCTTTTGATTGTTCAATGACCTCTTCTTCTATTGGTTCAATCATAAGAAGTCTCCCTTTACTACAACGATGCTCATGGCTCCATGGCTCGTCGCAATGCCAATATAACCCCTTCGCATATCGCTCCCGAAACTCTTCTCTTGCTAACCTCTTGGGTGTAGGGACTCGGTCTATAGTAGGGGGGCTGAGGGCTTCAATATTGCTGGTTAAGGAGTGACCCTAGTCCTCCGAGCTTCATGGTCCAATTGCTCCTCTTGTTGTCGTGCGAAAGAGATGGCTGCCATAAGCGTGTACGGTTGTCGTGCTTTAACTTCTCCTCGGATCTCCGGCTTCAAGCTCTCAATAAAGATCCTCAATAGCTATTTTTGAGACCAATCATGAATTTGATTAGATAACCTTTCAAACCTGGTTTGGTACTCCTGAATGGTAGAGGTTTGTCGGATCTTTGCTAGTTGTCCGTCAATATTCTCATAATCGGTTGGTCTAAAGCGGATCAGCAGTCCTTCTTTGAATTGTCACCATGAAAGGACTCCATAAGTGTGTTCAAACTAGTCAAACCACTGTATGGCATCCCCTTCTAGATGTATACCTGTAATTTTCACCATAGATGCGTCCGCAGTTTTGTGGTACTGAAAATATCGCTGCGCGCGCGAGATACAACCAATCAGGTCTCCTTCTTCCCATCTAGGGAAGTCCAATCTCATGCGTGGATAGTTGAGGTCAGTCATAGAGCCTCCCCTCCATTGGAATTCATCTTTTCGGGCTTGGTGCAATTGGGCAAAACTCTCTCCTTGATATGATTTTTTCGAGCTTAGTGGTCGGCCTAATTTGAGTTCGATAAAGAGCGTCCGAATCTTATCTTCCATTCGCGCCTCCAAGGCTTCAAATTTAGCATTAATTGCCTCCTTAGATGCCATAGTATATGCCCCCAAATCTATGATGTTAAGATCTCTCTTTTGTTGTTGGGTTAAAGGCATGTATAGGTTGAGAGAAGTGATGGTCGAAAGGGTTGGTGGATTGGTGGATGTAGGTTACGGTTTAGGCTCGTTTTGTGGTTGTTTTGGGTGCAGTTTGAGGGTGTGGTTTGATGGAGTTTTAGGGCTGTGGATGAAAGTTTTGGATCTGTGGTAGATGATAGCAAAGGTTTGATAGAAATCAGTGGAAGTTGCAGCAAGTATGTGCTGTCTTGTAAGAGTAGAATTGTCGTCGAAGAAACAACGTTTTCTCGACTTAATTTCCACCAAAAACTTGAGAGAATTGAGGAGACAATTGATAGCAAAATCACAGTTTATATTACAGTAAGAATGTCTAATTTAATCAAGAAAATTTCGGCAGTATAACAGTAAGGAAATTGGTGCAAGTTGTGATTGCAGAATTCTCGTCGAGAAATTTCAGCGGGTTACGACAAAAATTTGCAGCAACACAAAATCGTTTCTAGAGATGAATTTCTTAATAGATCAATCTTAAATGGAAGCCAAGATGATCTATGAAGTGTATAAGAAATTTCATTAAAAAATGATTGCAAATAGATGGGTTAAGGCAACAATATGCGGCATAAATTTTCTGCAGCACAGATTTTTAAGTATAGCAGATTGGACGTAAAAGATCAGTGATTTATATTGATAATTTTTTGATGAAACCAAAGGTAATTCCACTATTAGGAAGTGTCAAAGCTAACATAAAAATTTCGTAGAGATTTGGATAGAAACAACACAGTATCAAGATCAAACAAACAGTGTTATGCGGCTGAAATTTTATAGTGCAGATTTTCAAGTATAGCAGATTAGACATAAAATATCAATGGTTTATTTTGAGAATTTTTTGACAAAACCAAAGGAAATCTGCTGTTAGGAAATGTCAAAGATGTTATAAAAATTTTGTAGAGATTTGGATAGAAAAAACATAGTAGCAAGATCAAACAGACGGTGCTATACGGTTGGAATTCTGCAATGTATCTTTCGTCGTAGAGATGAAAACTTTATGACAAAAAGTTTATGCAGCAATATAGGAATAATTTTTTTTGGATTTTCAAACAAGGATAACTAAATTGCAGCAGTAGTAAGGTAGAAAACCAGAACCTATTGCAATTCACGGGGAGATCAAAGGATGATCCGTGGTGGTGGAGATGACGACGGAATTTGGCAACGATCTCTCAAGCAATTGTGGGAATTGCTTTGGGCAGTTGTGGAGGGTTGATGAATGGCTGTAGAAGGGCAGCGAGATGCCAAGAACGCTGCTCTGATACCAGGTGTTAGAACCCTTGCAGATTCTAAACTTGGGGTTGATCTCTTTAGGGGATCGGCCTCCTTGGAACTCTATAGGGGTTCCTCCCTCCAAGTTGCTGCTCAAATGCTGCAGAAAAGATTCATCTATTGCTTGTGAAAAGAGGAGGAATACATGACTATTTATAGGGCTTCTAAACCCTAACTCCTAATAGGACTCCTACTTCTAACCAACTCCTAATAGGACTCCTACTCAAGACTCATATTCCTTTACAACTCCTTGTTCTTCTCTAAGAAACAACCTCCTAACCCTAGCCGGCCTCTTCACCTCTTTAATAGGGGTCGGCTTAGGTAGGTTTTACATGAATGTCCCTCTCAATTAGGACTCTCCAAGCTAGAGTCCTAACATATTTGGGGATATGCTCCTAGAAAGCGATATCCCATGTCTCATCGGTATGAGACCTCTCTTGAAAATTTTCATGTCAAACATTTTGACAATGGTGTCTATATACTTGGATTGGGATAAGCCAAGCATCCTCTTGGATCTATCTCCATAGATCTGAACCCCCAAGATATAGGATGCTTCCTCTAAGTCCTTCATAGAGAAATGTCTAGATAACCAAGTCTTTACTATAGATAGCATTCCTACATCATTCCTAATGATTAGGATGTCATCCACATATAGCACCAAAAAGGTGATAGCGCTCCCACTTACCTTCTTGTACACACAAGGCTCATTTTCGTTCTTAACGAAGTCATAAGATCTGATTACCTTATCAAATCTTATGTTCCAACTTCGGGAAGCTTGCTTTAGTCCATAAATGGATCTAAGCAACTTGCACACCTTATCTGGGTAGTCCTTGGACACGAATCCCTCGGGTTGTATCATATACATCTCCTCCTAGAGGTTCCCATTGAAGAATGTGGTTTTCATATCTATCTACCAGATCTCATAATCATAGTGTGCTGCAATAGCTAATAGAATTCGAATGGATTTTAGCATTGCTACGGGTGAGAAGGTTTCATCATAGTCAACACTTTTCCTTTGATGATACCCCTTAGCCAATAACCTTGCTTTATAGGTCTCTACTTTTCCATCTACTCCGATCATTTTCTTAAAGATCCACTTGCAACCGATAGGTACAATACATTTGGGTGCATCAACTAGGTTCCAAACCTTGTTGGAGTACATAGAATCCATCTCAGAATTCATGACTACTTGCCACTTCCCAGAGTCTATACTCATAATAGTCTCATCGTAAGTTTGAGGATCAATATCCTCAACATCCTCTCCTCTAATATGTCCCACATATCTCTCAAGATGATGGGATACTCTGTCGGACGTACATAAAGTTGGAACTTGTATATTAGGTACTTGAATAGACTCGGACTGTAGAGTGGTGCTTGATCTAGGTTCTCTAACCTCGCTCAACTCTATCATGCTCCCACTATCTCCGCCAAGAATGTGTTCCTTCTAAAGGAACATTACTCTTTTGGCTACAAAGACATTTTGGTCCTCGAGATGATAGAAATAATCTTTCGGTTCTAATTTAGCCCATAATCTAGACTCTGTCGGACGTACATAAAGTTGGAACTTGTATATTATGTACTTGAATAGACTCGGACTGTAGAGTGGTGCTTGATCTAGGTTCTCTAACCTCGCTCAACTCTATCATGCTCCCACTATCTCCGCCAAGAATGTGTTCCTTCTAAAGGAACATTACTCTTTTGGCTACAAAGACATTTTAGTCCTCGAGATGATAGAAATACTCATAAGTTTCCTTGGGGTATCTCATGAACTTGCACTACTCTATCCTCGATTCTAATTTATCGGGATTGTTTCTTTTAACGTGGGCAGGGCAGCCCCAAATCTTAACAACCTTAAGATCGAGCTTCTTCCCTTTCCATATCTCATATGATGTAGACACTACCGACTTAGTTGGAACTCTGTTCAGAAGGTAAGCTGTGGTTTCTAGGGCATATCGCCAGAATGAGATGGATAGGTCAGCGAAACTCATCATGGACCGTACCATATCTAATAGCATATGATTCCTCCTTTCAGACACACCATTGAGCTGAGGTGTATAAGGAGGTATCTATTGGGATAATATCTCATAGTCCTTGAGGAACTGAGTAAATTCTGTACTTAAGTATTCATCTCCTCGATCTAATCGAAGAGTCTTGATACTCTTTCTAATCTGGTTCTCTACTTCATTCTTATACTATTTGAATTTCTCAAAGGCCTCGGACTTGTACTTCATTAAGTACACATATCCATACCTTGAGAAATCATCAATAAAGGTAATGAAGTAAGAGTAACCACCAATGGCATGAGCTGACATGGGTCCACATAAATCACTATGTATGAGTTCTAATAGCTCAGTGGCTCTCTCTCTCTAATTCCACTAAACGGAGAGTTAGTCAATTTTCCACGAAGGCAAGGCTCGCAAGTTGCATATGACTCATAGTCAAATAGATCTAGATATTCATCCTTTAGCAACTTTTGACTTCTTCCCTCATTGATGTGACCTAGCCTACAATGCCATAAGTATGCACTATTCATCTCATCTCGTTTCCTTTTAGACACACTTATATTCATGATATGTGGAGTAGTGTCTAGCATAAATAAACCATTATGCAATGTTCCTTTCATGATTATCTCATCATCTAATAATATCGAACAATCATTATTCTCAAAAACTAATTTATATCTACTAACTATCAAACATAAAATGGAGATAATGTTTTTGATAATAGAAGGAATAAAATAACATACATCTAATGCAATAATAGCTCCACCAAGTAGATGTAGGGCGACCTTGACAATAGTTGATATAGCAACTTTTGCTCTATTATCCATCTTGAGGTCTATCTCGCTTCTTTCCAATCTCCTAGGCCTTGCCAGAACCTACAACGAATTGCATATATGATAAGCACTACCGGTATCCAATACTCATGTGTTATCATAAGAGTCTAATAAATGGAGACTGATCATGAATGTACCTGAAGCTTCTCCAAGCTTCTGTTTCGCCCTCTCTATAAGGTACTCTTTGCAGTTCCTCTTCTAGTGACCATGTTTGCTATAATGGAAGCACTGGCTTTTTGTTGAATATCGTATTTTGATGATAAAACCACTTGATATGTGTTTATGATTTAATCTACGTTTTGAGTGATGCAGGATGCTTCAATCAAGATGAGATAATTAAAGCAGAAAAATCATGTTGTGTTAGAGGAACATGTCAGAAGATTCGACATCGGGCCGGTGGATCGATCGACGTATCGACAAAAGGCTTCGGGCCAAGGATTCGGGCGTCGGACCAAGAAGAGTGGGTATTGCGCTAAGGATATCGGAGTTGCGGAGTCAACTGGCCGATTGGGCAATAGGCCGCAAGAGAGGATGATGCGCCGAAGAATAAGACGAAGCATCGAGGGACCAATGACATGCCGGACAACTTGATTAATTACTTAGGAGTAATTGTCTAGATCGAACTTTTGTTTCACATGTGCAGGATTAACTATGATAGCCTGAAAACATAAAGCAAAGATACCAAAGTCTGTTAGGATCGAGAGCACTAAGAGAGGGGGGGTGAATTAGTGCAGCGGAAATCTTTCAGCGATTAAAAACGAAAGCTGCGTTCGTTCGATAAAAACTATTTTGATGCAAAAGCCGATTCTAAGATTACTTATGATTAAGTGCAGTTTATGCCTAAATACAGTTTGCGTCTAAGCGCAATTTATGCAGTTTGCAGTTTGCGTCTAAATGCAGATTGCGTCTAAGCGCAGTTTGCATCTAAGCGTAGTTTGCGTCTAAGCTCAGATTGCGTTTAAGTGCAGTTTGCGTCTAAGCGCAGTTTACGTCTAAACTCAGATTGCGTTTAAGCGCAGTTTGCGTCTAAGCGCAGATTGCGTTTAAGCGCAGTTTGCGTCTAAGCGCAGTTTACGTCTAAAATCAGATTACGTCTAAGCGCAGTGCAGTTTGCGTCTAAACGCAGTTTTACGTCTAAACACAGTTTTACATCTAAACATAGTTTTACGTCTAAATGCAGTTTGCGTCTAAACGCAGTTTTACGTCTAAACGTAGTTTTACGTCTAAACGCAGTTTGCGTCTAAACGCAGTTTTACGTCTAAACGCAGTTTTACGTCTAAACGTAGTTTTACGTTTAAAAGTAGTTTACGTCTAAAACACAGTTTTAGGTCTAAACATAGTTTGCACAGTTTACGTCTAAACGCAGTTTTAAAGGGATCTGAACTTAGAAACTTCGTTCGTAAAAGCGCAGAAGACAGTTTTGCAGAATCAAAACGTAAACGTAAATTGTAATGCATGAAAACACCGATTTACGTCTGAATGCAGATTCGGAAAGATCAGCACTTAGAAACTTGTTCGTAAAGGCGCAGAGAGCAGTAGCTATGTAGGAGGTTTGCAGTAATGATAAAGTGCTCAAAATAAACGCAAACCAGAGATTTAGAGTGGTTCGGTCAGTCTTGACCTACTCCACTTTTGGCTTCCTCCACCGACGAGGTCACCGACGTCAACTAGAAGCCTTCCTTCAATAGGCGAAGGCCAACTACCCTCTTACAGATTCACTCCTTTTGACGGGCTTAGGAGACAACCCTTACAGAAGTTTTCTCTCCTCTCTTTACAACTCAAACTTGAAGAATAGAAAGAGGAGAACTAGCAGTTTTGAGCTCTAAGAAACACAGAAAGATAGCAAGATTTCGAGTGTGTGTTCTGTGCTTTCAGTGCTGAATAGGTGGGGTATTTATAGGCCCCAACCCAGTTCAAATTTGGAGCTCAAAACGATCAAATCCCGGAATTCCGGGATCAGGCGGTTGCACCTCCTGACTGGAGAGGTTGCACCGCCTGGCAGAGCTCGAGGACTGAGCCCAGGCGGTTGCACCTCTCTGTCAGGGGCGGTTGCACCGCCTGAGTCTGACTCGGAGACTGAGCCCCAGGCGGTGCCACCTCTTGACTGAGGCGGTTGCACCTCTCTGCCAGAGCTCGAAGACCGAGCTCAGGCGGTGCCACCTCTTTGTCAGGGAGGTTGCACCGCCCAGTCTAGCTCGAAGACTGAGCTCAGGCGGTGCCACCTCCTGGCTGGGGCGGTTGCACCGCCCAGTCTCGCTGGGAGGCTTAGCCCAGGCGGTGCCACCTCTTGGCCTAGGCGGTTGCACCTCCTGGTGCAATCAGGGTCCGAATGGTTAGCTCCATTCGGCCCAATTTCAGTCTTTCAGGGGCCCAATTGCCCCAAGATTAAGCTAATGGGATCACCTCCCATTTTCCAACTTAATCAATGTCCTAACTACGATTAGATCTAAGACAATTTCTGCAGCTTTGCTTCGGTGCGTCAATCGCTTCTTCCGGCGAGTTTCCGACGAACTTCCGTCGATCATCCGATGAACCCTCGGTGATGCTCCTGCGGACTTCCGACAAACTCCTGGACTTTGCGACGATCCACTTGGCGAGTTTCGACGAGCTTCGCTTGGCAAGCTTCTGGACTTCTCGGATCTGTTCTCGTAGAACCTCCGACGACCGTCCGAACTTCCGTCGAACTCTCGAACTCCCAACGTGATTATGAACTTGACTCCGGCGCAACTTCTGCTGCTTGTCTAACTTTCATCGTAGTTAATCCTGCACACTTAAAACAAAAACTTCGATCGAGACAATTAATCCTAAGCAATTAACCAAGTTGTCCGGCATGTCATTGGTCCCTCGACGCTTCGTCCGATTCTTCGGCGCATCGTCCTTTCCTGCAGCCTATTGCCCAATCGGCCAGTTGACTCCGCAACTCCGATACCCTTGGCACAATACCCGCTCTTCTTGGCCCGATGCCCGAGTCCACGGCCCGAAGCCTTTTGTCGATACGGTGACCGATCCACCAGCCCGACGTCCAATCTTCTGACATGTTCCTCTGGCACAACATGATATTCCTGCTTTAATTGTCTCATCCCAATCAAAGCATCCTACGTCACTCAAAACGCAGATTAAATCATAAACATATATCAAGTAGTTTCATCATCAAAATACGAGATTCAACAATCTCCCCCTTTTTGATGATGACAACCACTTGATGACGGAGTTAAACTTAACTCCCGGAGTTTAAACAAACTCCCCCTATCAATATGTCATATTGATAGAAACTCTTAGATTCAAAAATCTAAGCAACATGTCATCATAAACGGAGTTAACCTTAACTCCCAGAGTTTAAACAAACTCCCCCTATCAATATGCCATATTGATAGAAACTCTTGGATTCAAAAATCCAAGCAACATGTCATCATAAACTTATGCATAACATGTCATGTCATCAACATACTTCTCCCCCTTTGTCATCAACAAAAAGGAGAAGTACCACAATCAAGTGTTTGTGATATTAGTTTAACTCATTGCATGAAAAACATAATATCTATTGTTACCATCATGCAAGTTTGCTATTATTAAATGGTAAAATTGCGATTCAAGTTCTTGATATCTTAACATGATATGACATTCATAGCACCTATTCATATGAATGCTACTTTTTGATATCTCATCATAATATGGCATTCATGACATCTATTCATATTCTTCAAATATGGCACTCATAGTATCAATTTATATATTTCTCCCCCTTTGTCATCAACAACAAGGAGAACGATATAAGCAAATTTTAAATATAAGTACGATGCCATAAGTTGGTTCATGTCATTTTCCAACAGTGAGTGATAGGATACCAATTAGGTAAACATCTCGAGGAAAACATGACATGGAGATAGCTTTTATTGCTTCTTCCTTTTTATTTGTTATCTTTTTACATGAAGGAGAAAAGCCATATGTGAAGTTCAAATTGATAAGATATTAAAGCACACTTCATTTTTGCAAGGATTAAGATATGTAAGTGAGTCAAATCCTTGTATGTAAAAATATCTTCCTTTTATAAGAGGGAATCATCAAATATGTTTCTCGAAAAATATTTTTCACATGATAAGTGCATTTGCTAGATGATTCCATATGTCAAAAATCAATGATGTGAATTAAACTTGATATGACATATGCTTGTTAAATTTGGAAGAGGATAATGTATCAAGAAAATCCAATTGTTAGGATCAAGAAAATCCGAAAATGAAATTTGACACTTTCATACATTCGGACAGGGTTTTACTAGAGATATTCAATTACAATTATGAAGGTAAAACATGCTTATTATCACAGAAATTTTTGTATTTAAGCACATAATTTCCAACATGTAATCATAGCAAGTAATTGTGTAAAATCATTATGGCAATCAAGTGATTTGATCATTTAATCAAAAAAGTCCGAAAAATAATTTTAACAGGTTTAATCATTCGGACAGATTTTTGCCATAGTTTTTCAAATATAATCATGAAGACAAGGTATGCTCATCATCATGGTAGTATGATAGCAAGTTTACCATATTCAAGCTAGCAAAAAATTTTTACATTTTAAGGCCCGCAAGCTAGCAATTTTGAGATGTTCAAGAAAACAACTCTTGCTTCTTGAAATATAAGTTTTGCTAGATGTGCAAGTTAACTTTTTGTTTCTTGAGATAGGCAAGATAGCATTCCTTGGTGATGTTCAATATAGCTAAGTTCTATATCATGCAAGCTAGTGAATTTTATAACATTTTAGAACATGCATAATCACCAAAGCATCATAAATTTTAATGATATGCAAAATTACAAATTTTGCATGATTGCATTTGTGTGTCTTTAGATTTGCAAGATAGCACTTCTTGGTGATGTTCAAGATAGAAATTTCTTCTCTTTTGAGAAGTGCAATTTTTGCTTTCTTCTTGAATTGTGCAAGCTAGCTATCTCCCCTTTTTTCATTGTCAAAAAGAAGGGAAAAACCCTTTACATCAAATTTTTAAAATCATGACAAAGGTTAGTATCAATCTCATTTGTGCATCATTATATTTTCAAATTAAAACATGCACATTTTCAAAACATATAAAGTCATTATTATATGCATGATTCCAAATCATCAATATTTCAAATCATCATGGTCTTAATTTGTCACATTGCATCCTACCATGCATGATCGAAACTTCTCATTTGCATATATCAAAATAAATTCATGAATATCTCATGCATTCATATCATCACTTGAGGAATATTGAAAAGAAATAATTGGGTGATGAGATAAATATTTTATGAATACACGGAATATCATAAGTGTTTCATATATTCATATTATTACATGAAGCATATTATCTTTTTTAAGATTCATAACATGAATAACGTTATTACTATTTCATCAAAATCAATTTCGAGATTCACACAATATCATGAAATCATTAATCTCGATAAGATAGGAAAAGCATTTTCTTTTTAAGTGATTCTTTTAACACATAAAAAAAAAAAACTCATTCATAATTCAAGTGATTTACAAGATATCATAAATGAATTTATCACTTGTATTTCATCAAAATCAAGATCTCTAGAGATAGAAAATGATTGAAGCATTTAACATGATTGAAGCATGTTTCATATTTAAAGTGTATCTTATGTCGTAAATACGAATCAAGCATTTGTCAAATCTGAAATCATCCTCAAAATTACATTCAATAAATTCATGTATGACAAGCATAGATTTATTGAAAGATCAATAAGATAGAGGATTACATTTCAAGTGATCATCAATTGTAGCATTTCATCATATGGCATGATATCGACATGTAAAGCTGTGAAGCAAGATTTTGATATCATTTCATGATGTACACATTTCGAATATTTAAGTGTAGCATTGCATCACATGGTAAGATATCAGCTCGTACGATGCAAATTTTTGTTTGATATCTTGATACAGGGCATATAGCAATGATAGCAATCATATATTACATGGTGATGCAAGTATGGCCTAATCATAGCAATGATAGCAATCATATATTTCTTAGTGATGCAAGTATGGCCTAATCATAGCATCAGTGATAGCAACCATATCAACATCAGTGATAGCAAACATATCAACATCAGTGATAGCAAACATATCAATTCATATTTTTGCATTTACATTATTAAATTATTAAAAATGTAATTTTCAAGAAAATTTAAAGAAAAATGCATCATGAAGAACATCATGTAATTTCGAAGTAAATTAAAGGCATTTTGATTACCTTAGCGTCGAAAGGCGTAAAGGCGTAGTTTGCCACCTCGCCTTTGTTGATTTTCTCCTCGTCTTCGGAGGAGCTCGATTCATCCCAGTTTTTGTTCTTCTTCTTGCATTCAAAACAAGTAGTTCCGTTCTTTTTACTTTTTAATTTTTGTTTCATTTGTAGTTTAAGTTCACCATCACTTGAGCTTAAGCTCGAGTGGTCTTCAAATGTTCTATGTCCCAAATCCTTCCTGTTCTTTGGAAGGTGGTTCTCAAGTTCTTCACGTGCATTGCACGTCATTTCATATGTGATCAATGAACCAATTAGTTCTTCAAGTGGAAATTGGTTCAAGTTTTTTGATTCTTGAATAGCAGTTACTTTTGAATCCCAAGTTTTAGAAAGTGAGCGCAAAACTTTGTTAACGAGTTCAAAATCCGAAAAGCTTTTACCAAGTGATTTTAAATCATTGATGACATCCGCAAAACGGGTGTACATGTCAACAACGGTTTCGCTTGGTTTCATATGAAAAAGCTCGAAATCATGCAGTAAAATATTAACTTTCGAGTCTTTGACTCTACTAGTTCCCTCGTGCGTGATTTCAAGAGTGCGCCAAATATCGAAAGCCGTTTCGCACAAAGAAACCCGATTAAACTCATTTTTGTCCAAAGCGCAAAATAAGGCATTCATAGCCTTTGCTTTTAAAGAAAAATACTTCTTCTCTAAATCCGACCATTCGTTCATCGGTTTAGAGGGAAGTTGAAAACCGTTTTCAACGATATTCCAGAAATCCAGATTTAGAGAAATCAAGAAAACTCTCATTCGAGTTTTCCAACAAGTGTAGTCCAATCCGTTAAAGAACGGTGGACGAAAGACCGAAAAGCCCTCTTGAAGAGCCATTTCTCTCGGGTGTAAACACGAAATGAGAAATACCCCGCTCTGATACCAATTGTTAGGATCGAGAGCACTAAGAGGGGGGGCGGTGAATTAGTGCAGCGGAAATCTTTCAGCGATTAAAAACGAAAGCTGCGTTCGTTCGATAAAAACTATTTTGATGCAAAAGCCAATTCTAAGATTACTTATGATTAAGTGCAGTTTATGTCTAAACACAGTTTGCGTCTAAGCGCAATTTATGCAGTTTGCAGTTTGCATCTAAATGCAGATTGCGTCTAAGCGTAGTTTGCATCTAAGCGCAGTTTACGTCTAAGCTCAGATTGCGTTTAAGCGCAGTTTGCGTCTAAGCGCAGTTTACGTCTAAACTCAGATTGCGTTTAAGCGCAGTTTGCGTCTAAGCGCAGTTTGCGTCTAAGCGCAGATTGCGTCTAAGCGCAGATTGCGTTTAAGCGCAGTTTGCGTCTAAGCGCAGTTTACGTCTAAAATCAGATTGCGTCTAAGCGCAATGCAGTTTGCATCTAAACGCAGTTTTGCGTCTAAACACAGTTTTACGTCTAAACATAGTTTTACGTCTAAATGCAGTTTGCGTCTAAACGCAGTTTTACGTCTAAACGTAGTTTTACGTCTAAACACAGTTTGCGTCTAAACGCAGTTTTACGTCTAAACGTAGTTTTACGTTTAAAAGTAGTTTACGTCTAAAACACAATTTTACGTCTAAACACAGTTTGCACAGTTTACGTCTAAACGCAGTGTTAAAGGGATCTGAACTTAGAAACTTCGTTCGTAAAAGCGCAGAAGACAGTTTTGCAGAATCAAAACGTAAACGTAAACTGTAATGCATGAAAACACCGATTTACGTCTGAATGCAGATTCGGAAAGATCAGCACTTAGAAACTTGTTCATAAAGGCGCAGAGAGCAGTAGCTATGTAGGAGGTTTGCAGTAATGATAAAGTGCTCAAAATAAACGCAAACCAGAGATTTAGAGTGGTTCGGTCAGTCTTGACCTACTCCACTTTTGGCTTCCTCCACCGACGAGGTCACCGACGTCAACTAGAAGCCTTCCTTCAATAGGCGAAGGCCAACTACCCTCTTACAGATTCACTCCTTTTGACGGGCTTAGGAGACAACCCTTACAGAAGTTTTCTCTCCTCTCTTTACAACTCAAACTTGAAGAATAGAAAGAGGAGAACTCTAAGAAACATAGAAAGATAGCAAGATTTCGAGTGTGTGTTCCGTGCTTTCAGTGCTGAATGGGTGGGGTATTTATAGGCCCCAACTCAGTTCAAATTTGGAGCTCAAAACGATCAAATCCCGGAATTCCGGGATCAGGCGGTTGCACCTCCTGACTGGAGAGGTTGCACCGCCTGGCAGAGCTCGAGGACTGAGCCCAGGCGGTTGCACCTCTCTGTCAGGGGCGGTTGCACCGCCTGAGTCTGGCTCGGAGACTGAGCCCCAGGCGGTGACACCTCTTGACTAAGGCGGTTGCACCTCTCTGCCAGAGCTCGAAGACCGAGCTCAGGCGGTGCCACCTCTCTGTCAGGGAGGTTGCACCGCCCAGTCTAGCTCGAAGACTGAGCTTAGGCGGTGCCACCTCCTGGCTGGGGCGGTTGCACCGCCCAGTCCCGCTGGGAGGCTTAGCCCAGGCGGTGCCACCTCCTGGCCTAGGCGGTTGCACCTCCTGGTGCAATCAGGGTCCGAATGGTTAGCTCCATTCGGCCCAATTTAAGTCTTTCAAGGGCCCAATTGCCCCAAGATTAAGCTAATGGGATCACCTCCCGTTTTTCAACTTAATCAATGTGCTAACTACGATTAGATCTAAGACAATTTCTGTAGCTTTGCTTCGGTGCGTCAATCGCTTCTTCCGACGAGTTTCCGGCGAACTTCCGTCGATCATCCGATGAACCCTCGGTGATGCTCCTGCGGACTTCCGGCAAACTCCTGGACTTTGCGACGATCCACTTGGCGAGTTTCGACGAGCTTCGCTTGGCAAGCTTCTGGACTTCTCGGATCTGTTCTCGCAGAACCTCCGACGACCGTCCGAACTTCCGTCGAACTCTCAAACTCCCAACGTGATCATGAACTTGACTCCGACGCAACTTCTGCTGCTTGTCTAACTTTCATCGTAGTTAATCCTGCACACTTAAAACAAAAACTTCGATCGAGACAATTAATCCTAAGCAATTAACCAAGTTGTCCGGCATGTCATTGGTCCCTCGACGCTTCGTCCGATTCTTCGGCGCATCATCCTTTCCTGTAGCCTATTGCCCAATCGGCCAGTTGACTCCGCAACTCCGATATCCTTGGCACAATACCCGCTCTTCTTGGCCCGATGCCCGAGTCCACGGCCCGAAGCCTTCTGTCGATACGTCGATTGATCCACCGGCCCGACGTCCAATCTTCTGACATGTTCCTCTAGCACAACATGATATTCCTGCTTTAATTGTCTCATCCTGATCAAAGCATCCTGCGTCACTCAAAACGCAGATTAAATCATAAACATATATCAAGTAGTTTCATCATCAAAATACGAGATTCAACAAAGTCAAGTTCGATGGGTGTTTGAGAGTCCGAAGATTTGTCAAAGATGTTGCCGGAACCAACCGAGAAGAAATCGGGGACTTGTCGGAGTTTTCGGAAGTCCGCCGAAGAAATCGTCGGAGGTTCACGTAGATCACCGAGAAGGCTCGGCTACTCGCTGAACTCGCCACAAGATCGGGAGCCTACTGGGAGTCCACCGAAAGAAATCTAAGGGTGTATCGGAAGTCCATCGGAAGATCATCGGAAAGCTCGCCGGAAGGAGACTCGATGTTTGTCGGTTGAAAACTTGCTTAGGACTATGTTTTTAGTTGCGTAGTTTGCATGTAATTACGGTTAGGATTAAGGGATAATCCTATATCCTGGTTAGGGTCCAACTGGGCCCGATATTACCTAGTTTGGGCCAGATTTGAAGCCCATCTAGTGACCCATAGGACTGGGCGGTGGCACCGCCCAGCACCCAAGAGGTCCGACGGTGGTACCGCCAGACTAGGCGGTGGCACTACCCATCACCCGAGAGGTCTGGCGATGGCACCGCCGGTACACTGTTAGTGTTAGACACTGATAGGCGGTGGCACTGCCACTGACAGGCGGTGGTATCGCCAGTATCGGGAACCCAAGAGAATTCAAAATTTGGAGCCCAAATTTGAATTCTCTTGGGACCTATAAATACCCCTCAATTCTCAACAGAGAACACAACTCTTGAGAACCAATAGATTGAGATAAAAGTCTTAGCAAAGTCTTTAGCAAGTCTTGTTTTCAATTGCTTGAGTGTTCACCTCCTTCTTTCTCATTGAAAATTTGTAAGAGTGTGAACTACTGTAAAAGGTTGCAAGAGGGGTATTTGTCCTTCCCCTTCAAAGTGATTTGCTAGTGAAAGTTGGGAGCCTCTTCAAAGAAGGCTTCGCAAGTGGATGTAGGTCATTTTGACCGAACCACTTTAAATTGGTATGTTCCTTGAATATGTGAGTTCTTACTTTCCTGAAATTGTTATTTATACTACTGCTAGCTTTCGATTTTCATCTACTAAGTTACTATCGAAATAAAATCTCCTCGTATTTATGAATTCATTATTAAACTTATGAGTTTTAATCCGCTGTACTAATTCAATAAAAATGAAAATACAATAAAATGTTAAATATAAATCTTATGTATGTGCCTGAGAAGTAAGAATGTGTATTTTGATTATTTACAATTTTGATTGAAACCATGCTTGATGTCTTAATGAAAATATTGAGAGGTTTAATATCATGCTTAATAATGATGCATGGCTTTTGAATGGAAGGCTTGATGATTTTTTTTATGAACCTTGTCTTTGGTTTTCAAACATGATGTATGGTTTTGACATATGAACAAAATTTGAGCATGCTAAGATAAAATCAATTATATCAATTAAAACTAAAGAAGTTTTAGTTATCTATAAGAATCATTTAAAATTATGTTCAATGAAACCAATGCAAAATGATGGAATGAAAATATTAAATGTTTTGTTACCATTTTATGCATGAGATTTTAAAAGTTATACATGATGATCTTGATGGTTTTTATAAAGAAATTTATTTTTCGATCCTAAATGATTGATGATATATATATTTTTTCTTTGCACAAAAAGGACAAAGGTATGCTTATATGAAACAACTAAATAGATAAAGGTATTTTTCTTGAAAATTCTTGGTTTGATGAATCTATTTTATCATCTTTTTATGAATCTCTTGAAAATGATTTTGATTTGATGATTTGAATTTGAATAAGCTTTATCTTGATTTTTTGAGATTATAACTTGAGATTTACTCTATAAAAATCAAGATCCTTTATCCTCTATGTTCCTTTTTAGCATTTACTATCCAAATGAATCATGATTGGTATCATTGTTATATTTCTTCTTATCGTGCACTAAAGAGAAAACTTTCCTAAATGAATCGTGATTTTTCGGAAACACAATTCTTATTATGATTCATAATGAATTCAGAAATTTTATATGCTTGAATTAATATCTTGTTCTCCTACAAGATTGAATGAATTTTATCTATATCATGATCTCCTAATATTTTCCTTTGATTATTTAAGAGGAGATTTTTCAAAAGAAAATGTGTCTTTTGGTATTATCCTTTCATGATATGATTTTTATGCAATTACTTGTATTCATGAAATATTTATTTCATCACCAAAATTTTCTTGATATTTTGAATGTGATGAAATGAAATAATGCATGAAATACAAATGAGAAGTTAATGATCATGAATGATAGGATGTAATGAATTTTGACATTTAGATACCATCATTTGAATAGCTATGATCATGTTGCTAAAATGATATATCATGAATGCTTGAATATTATGTATGATATGCCGATAGTGATGATTGATTTATTTGTATCATGCATGAAAAATGAAAGGTATAGTTTTGAAATTGTGCATGTTCAAATTTGAAAATATGATGATGCATAATGATGAAATTGTGTAATGAAAATATTAAACATTTTGAAAACATGTTTTAGTGTCATGCACAATGATCATGCTTAATAAATTTCGAAATTATGCATGATGAATCTTACGATTTATGGATTATTAATTTTTACCATAATAAAAGTGCCTTGTTGATCTTTGTTGCAATAAATCTCACACTTTCGGTTTTAAACATGATACACGTTTTTATTTGGCATACATGAAATAAAATCATATGAATTGAAACAACTAAAAAGAGGAAAATATTTTTTTCTTGAAAAATTATTTTTCTCTATCTTATTGATCATGATGATTATTATGATAAATCTATGTATACCATTTTGAATCTCTTGAAAGTAATGTTGAGATTTTGATGAATTTGACGATTTGAATTTGAATGAGTTTGTATTCAAATTATGATCTTGATTTCTTGAATTTACTACTTGAGATTCTTTTTTAATCACAATCTCTTCTTTGTACACCTATAATTTTTGTTATTTATAAAAAGAAGAGATTTGATAAAATGAATCATGTCTTTTGTAATTCAAGATGTCTTATCTTTCATGACATGATGCCATTGGATTTATGGCTTGTATGCCATTGGATTCATCGGAAGTCTGGACGGTCGTCGGAGGTTCTAAGGAATAATCTGAGAAGTCCAAGAGCTTACCAAAGAAGCTCATCGAAACTCTCCAAGAGGATCGTCGCAAGTCTAGGAGTTTGCCGGAGCATCACCGAGGGTTCGTCGGATGTTCATCGGAAGTTCGCCGGAAGCTCGCCGGAAGAAGCGATTGACGCTCCAGAATATGATCTATAGTATTGATGTCTTAATTGTCATTGTTAGCATATAGATTAAGTTAGGATTGGGAGGTGATCCCATTAACTTAATCTAGGGCCAATTGTACCCTTGGCAGACCCAAATTGGGCCGAATGGATCAGCCCATTCGGACCTAGAATTCCTGGTCGACGTTGGCACCGCCCAAGAGACTCGGTCTCCCAGGAGTTCTTACTGCCCCTTGTCAAGCAGTGATACCGCCGGTAGTTATTACTGCTAGCGGTGGTACCGCCTGAGATCGGTCTCCGAGCGATGTCAGGTTGTACCACCTAGACTGAGTGGTAGTATCGCTCAATGACAGATGACAGGCGGTAGTACCATCCAGTTATGATGGTGGTACCGCTAGGACCCCAGAAATCTGGGAATGGACACTTTTGAGCTCCGAATTCAAACTGATTGGGGCCTATATAAATCCCACCCTTTCTGCATGAAAGGGAAATCGAAAGTTTGCTTTTATTTTGAGTATTTGAGAGCTTAAAAGTATTGTAAAAGGCTAAAGTCCCTCTCCCTCTTTTCTTTCTAAGTCTTGATCATTCAAGAGATGAGTGAAAACTTGTAAGGGTTATCTCCTAAGCCCGTCAAAAGGAGAAAAGCTATAAAAGAGTGGTTGGCCTTCGCCTATTAAAGGAAGGCCTCTAGTGGACGTTAGTGACCTCGTCGGAGGAGGAAGCCAAAAGTGGATGTAGGTTAAGATTGACCAAACCACTCTAAATCTCGATTTGCATTTGCATTCTGCTCTTTATCTTAACTGCAAACTGCCTCCATTGCTTTACATTAACTATACTTCTGTTTGCTCTCAAGTTAAAGATCTTTCCGAAACTGTTTTCGTATGAAGTCTTTTTGAACCGACGAAAGTTTTTCTCTGCACTAATTCAACCCCCCCTCTCAGTGCTCTTGATCCTAACAATTGGTATCAGAGTCTTGTTATTTCTCGCTTGGTTTAACATCCAAGAGAAATGGCTCATTTCGGCTTTCAAGAGGGTCACTCTCTCATTCGTCCTCCGTTTTTTAATGGGACAAACTACACTTATTGGAAAACTTGAATGAGAGTTTTCTTGCTTTCATTAAATTTTGATTTATGGCACATAGTCGAAAACATATTTGAAATGTCTTCTCTTCCAATGAACAATTGGAATGATTTGGAGAAGAAGACGTTTTCTCTAAATGCAAAGGCTATGAATGCCTTATTTTGCGCCTTAGACAAAAACTAGTTTAATCGGGTTTCTATGTGTGAAACATCTTTCGACATTTGTCATATTCTTGAAACCACTCACGAAGGCACAAGTAGATTAAAAGATTCGAAAATTAATTTTTTAATATATGATTTTGAACTTTTTTGAATGAAACCAAGCGAAACCATCGGAGACATGTACACTCCTTTTACGGATGTCGTCAATGGTTTAAAAGTACTTGATAGAAGTTTTTTAGATTTTGAACTCATTAATAAGATTTTACGATCGTTTTCAAAAATTTAGGATTCAAAAATAACGACAATATAAGAATCAAAGAACTTGAACCATTTTTCGATTGAAGAACTAATTGGTTCATTGATCACATATGAAATGATGTGCAATGCATGTAAAGAACTTGAGAACCACCTTCCAAAGAATAGGAAGGATTTTGAACTAAGAACATTTGAAGACCACTCGAGCATAAGCTCAAGTGATGGTGAACATGAACTTGAACTTGTTAGGATCGGAGCGGCACTAAGAGGGGGGGGTGAATTAGTGCAGCGGTGAAGTGCGATAAACTTTTTACGATTTAAACACTTTTCGGAAACTTCGTATGATAAAAGCAACGTTTTCATTTAAAAACGTTTCGATTGCGTTTTAACTTGAAGAGATAAGTAAGACGGAGACAAAGCAGTATAGCATTAAAGTGCAAATGGTTTGCAGTAATATAAATGACAATAAGTAAATGCAAACCAGAGATTACGCCGATTTTACAGTGGTTCAGTCAAATGACCTACATCCACTTGCGAGGCTCTTCTTCGATGAGGCTCCCACCTTCCACTAGCAAATCTTTTGAAAGGGAAGGGTAAATACCCCTCTTACAACTTTTACAAGCGGTTCACTCTCTTACAGATTTTCAGCAAGAAAGAAGGAGGTGAACACTAGCAAATTGAAAACAAGAAAGGCAAAGACTCTTCTATGACTTTTCTCTCGATCACTTGCTGCTCAAAAAGTTATGTTCTCAACTGAGACTTGAGGGGTATTTATAGGCCTCAAGAGGATTCAAATTTGGGCTCCTAAAATTTGAATTCTCTTATGTTCCCGATGCTGGCGGTGCCACCGCCCAGCCCAGGAGGTCACCGCCCAGCTCTCGGGTGCTGGGCGGTGCCACCGCCTAGGCCAATTTAGCTCATTGGTTGGGCTCCAAACTTGGCCCAAACCAGTCCGAACTCGGGCCCAATTGGCCCCTACTTGGGTTATAAGATTAACACCTAATCCTAACCCTAATTAATGTGCTAACTATGAATTTAAAGACATTTTCTAAGTTATTACAAAGTCCGTAAGTCAAGACTTTTTCCGGCGAGCTTCCGGCGAACTTCCGACGGTTTTCCGATAAACTCTCGGAAACCATTCTGCGGACTCCCGGTAAGCTCCTAGACTTCACGATTTGATCTTGGCGAGTTCCGATGAGCTTCTTCGGTAAGCTCCGATCTTTCTCGGCGAGCTCCATGAACTTCCAACGAAACTTCCGGCGAGCTTCCGAAAAACCCTTCGGCAAGCTCCCTACTTATTCTCGACTAGTTCCGGCAGCATTCCCGATGAACCTTCGGACTTCCGTCGAACTCTTGAACTCGTAATGAATCCTTCGTGCTTGACTTCGACACTTGTTTTACTTTATGTCTTCGTCGTTATCGTAGTTAATCCTGCACACACAAGCTAAAACTCTACTCCGATCTAGACAATTATTACAACGCGAATTGACATTCTGTTGCCCGGCACGTCATCGGTTGGTACTTCGTCCAATTCTTCGGTGCATCGTCCTCTCTTGCGGCTTGTTGCCCAATCGACGGTTGACCTCCGCAACCCCGATATCCTTGGTGCAATTTTGCTCTCCTTGGCCCGATGCTCGACGTCCGAAGCCTTCTGCCGTCCAATATCTTGATGTGATCTCCTCCGGCACAACGTCAATTCCTCTTGCGTTAACTGTCTAATCCTGATCGAGTAGACCTGCATCACTCAAAATGCAGTTTAAATTATACACACATATCAAGTGGTTTCATCATCAAAATACGAGATTCAACAATCTCCCCCTTTTTGATGATGACAATCACTTGATGATGGAGTTAACCTTAACTCCCGGAGTTTAAACAAACTCCCCCTATCAATATACCATATTGATAGAACCTTGAATTCAAACTGAATTCAAGTCGTTGCAATATTCATCATGAATACTTGCAACACATCATCATGAACATATGCATAAACTTATGCATCACATGTCATGTCATCAACATACTTCTCCCCCTTTGTCATCAACAAAAAGGAGAAGTACCACAATCAAGTGATTGTTATATGGGTTCAACTTATTGCATGAAAAACATAATATTAAATTTTTATCATCATGCAATCTAGTAGTTTTACAACATTTTAGAACTTGCAAGCTGGCAATTTAGAGATGTTCAAGACAGCAACTCTTGCTTCTTGAAATATGCAAGTTTTATAAGCTAGCAAATTCAAATATATGCAAGTTGGCATATTTGCTTTTCTTGAGATAGGCACGATAGCACATTTTTGCATTTTCTTTTGAGATAGCAACTCTTTTGAGATAGTGATCTTAGTAAATTTTACATCATGCAAGGTAGCAATTTTTGTGATGTTCAAGATAGTAAGTTCTTTCTTCTCTTTTGAGAAGTGCTATTTTTTACTCCCTTTACAAAGTGCAAGCTAGCAAAGTGTTTGAAAAAGTGAGCAAGTTTTGCCACATACAAGCTAGCAAAAATCTCGAAAGCAAATATAAGATAGCCTTCTTGTTGAAGTGTGTAAGCTATCGATTCTTGCTTCCTATTGTAATGTGCAGGTTGCAAGTCTTGCTTCTTGAGATAGGCAAGATAGTGATGTTCAAGAAGACAACTTTTGCTTCTCGAAATAAGCAAGTTAGCAATCTTTGCTACTTAAGATAGACAAGCTAGCAATCAAGTTTTTGTATCTTCTTGACTTGTGCAAGCTAGCTATCTCCCCCTTTGTCATTGTCAAAAAGAAGGGAAGACCCTTTACATCAATTATGACAAAGGTAAGTATAAATCTTATTTGTGCATCATCATATTTTCAAATTAGAATATGCACATTTTTAAAAATCTTATATTCATTCATGCACAATACCGAAAAATAAATCAATCATCATTAATAAGCATATCATACATGATACTCAAACATTAAAATTTTTAAGCATTTATCAACATGTTGATCATGATACCAAACATTCATCATTTAACGCATTCATGATACACATCATATGCAATAAATACATCATGTACATTATTATCATAAGTATTGCATACATCATTTTAACGTTATGAATATTTCATCATTGCATGCATTATACCAAAACATTTCAAGCCATGCAAGCCATAAATACAAAGAAATCATGTCATGAAGGATAAAATCATTTGAATACTAAAAGATATGATTCATATAGTAAATATCTTCTTTAAATAAAATATCAAGAAAAATCATAGGAGTACAAAGAAGAGATCTTGTTTTAAAAGAAAATTCAAGTAATAACTCCAAGAACTCACAAGGAAAAATCATGATTCATTTAGAAAATCTCCTCTCAAGAGAATAGCAAGTAAAATCATAGAAGATCGATTAATGAGAAATTTTGATTTATAATAAAATCTCATGTATCGAATGTCGAGAAATCAAAATGATGATTTATGTAAAAGATATCACAAGTTATATTCAAGAGAAAAATCATCATTCATTTTCAACTTATTCAATTTGTCACATCAATATTTCTTAGATATGCATGATACCAAAATATGGTTTTAAATCTTTAACATATAACATGCATAAATTGAAAGGAGAAGGGAAGAATTCAAATGTACAAAGATTTCAACCATCTCATAAACAAATGTAAGACCAAGTCATGAATCCAAAATTCCATGAATCAAAATGATCATCAAAGGTAATCTCATGTTATTCCAAGAAATCAATATCATGATTTTGATAAAACTCATTTCAAATTTAAATCATCAAAATCATCAAAATATCAACATTACTTTCAAGAGATTCAAAATGGTATACATAGATTTATCATAATAAACATCAAGATCAATAGGATAGAGAAAAATATTTTTTCAAGGAAAAAATATTTTCCTCTTTTTAGTTGTTTCAATTCATATGATTTTATTTCATTTATACCAAATAAAAACATGTATAATGTTTAAAACCGAAAGTGTAAGATTTATTACAACAAAGATTAATAAGGCACTTTCATTATGGTAAAAATCAATAATCCATAAATCACAAGATTCATATGCATAATTTCGAAATTTATTAAGCATGATCATTATGCATGACACTAAAACATGGTTTCAAAATGTTTAATATTTTCATTACATCATTATGCAATGGTTTCATTGAACATAATTTTGAATGATTCTTATAGATAACTAAGACTTCTTTAGTTTTAATTTATGTGATTGACTTTATGTTAGCATGCTCAAGTTTTGTTCTTATGTCAAAAACATACATCATGTTTGAAAACCAAAGACAATGTTTAAAAAAAAAAATCATCAAGCCTTCCATATAAAAACCATGCATCATCATTGAAGGTTAATATGGAAATCATCAAAATACACATTCTTGCTTCTCAAGCACATATATATGATTATTTAAATCTAACATTTTATTCTATTAACATAAAACATATAATTTTCAAGAAAAATAATTATTCAAAAGAAAAGAGAAAATGCATCATGGAAAACATCAAGTAATTTCAAAATAATTCAAGAGAGTTGAGTTACTTACCTTGTAGTCGAAGCCCGTTAAAGCCCAATTCGTCGTTTCACCTTTGGAAGTTTTTAATTCATCCTTGGTTGCCTTCCTCTTCTTTAGCCTCTTCCTCCGTTCAAGTTCATTGTTTATTTTAGATTTTTGTTTAATGAACTTATTAAGATTTGGTGTCCGAAATTCAAGTTCATCATTGTCCTCATCACTTGAGTCATCGCTCAAGTGGTATTCATTTGTCCGGAGTTCCAAATCCTTCCTATTCTTTGGAAGGTGGTTCAAGTGTTGATTGTGTTCATCATGTGCATTGCGCACCATTTCATATGTCATCAATGAGCCGATAAGTTCTTCAAGTGGAAAAATATTAAAATCTTTTGTTTCTTGTATTGCCGTTACTTTTGATTCCCAAGCTTTAGAAAGTGATCATAAAACTTTACTAACAATTTCAAAATTCGAGAAACATTTGCCAAGAGCTTGTAAACCATTGACGACATCCGTAAAACGGGTGTACATGTCAACAATGGTTTCGCTCGGCTTCATTCGAAAAAGCTCGAAATCATGCATTAAAATGTTGATTTTCGAATCTTTGACTCTAGAAGTGCCTTCGTGTGTGATTTCAAGAGTGTGCCATATGTCGAAAGCCGTTTCGCACAAAGAAACCCGATTGAACTCATTTTTGTCCAAAGCGCAAAATAAGGCATTCATAGCCTTTGCGTTTAAAGAAAACATCTTCTTCTCCAAATCATTCCAATGGTTCATTGGAAGAGAAGACATTTCAAATCTATTTTCGACTATGTGCCATAAATTCAAATCCAAAGAAAGTAAGAAAACTCTCATTCGAGTTTTCCAATAAGTGTAGTCTGTCCCATTGAAAAAGGGAGGACAAATGAGAGAGTGACCCTCTTGAAAGCCGTAAAGAGCCATTTCTATTTGGGTGTTAAACCAAGGTAGAAAAACGTGGCTCTGATACCAATTGTTAGGATCGGAGCGGCACTAAGAGGGGGGGGTGAATTAGTGCAGTGGTGAAGTGCGATAAACCTTTTACGATTTAAACACTTTACGGAAACTTCGTACGATAAAAGCAACGTTTTCGTTTAAAAACGTTTCGATTGCGTTTTAACTTGAAGAGATAAGTAAGACGGAGACAAAGCAGTATAGCATTAAAGTGCAAATGGTTTGCAGTAATATAAATGACAATAAGTAAATGCAAACAAGAGATTACATCGATTTTATAGTGGTTCGGTCAAATGACCTACATCCACTTGCGAGGCCCCTCTTTGATGAGGCTCCCACCTTCCACTAGCAAATCTCTTGAAAGGGAAGGGTAAATACCCCTCTTATAACTTTTACAAGCGGTTCACTCTCTTACAGATTTTCAGCAAGAAAGAAGGAGGTGAACACTAGCAAATTGAAAACAAGAAAGGCAAAGACTCTTCTATGACTTTTCTCTCAATCACTTGCTGCTCAAAAAGTTGTGTTCTTAGCTGAGACTTGAGGGGTATTTATAGGCCTCAAGAGGATTCAAATTTGGGCTCCAAAAATTTGAATTCTCTTATGTTCCCGATGCTGGCGGTGCCATCGCCCATTGCTCGGGTGCTGGGCGGTGCAACCGCCCAGCCCAGGAGGTGTCACCGCCCAGCTCTCAGGTGCTAGGCGGTGCCACCGCCCAGCCTAGGCGGTGCCACCGCCTAGGCCAATTCAGCTCACTGGTTGGGCTCCAAACTTGGCCCAAACCAGTCCGAACTCGGGCCTAATTGGCCCCTACTTGGGTTATAAGATTAACACCTAATCCTAACCCTAATTAATGTGATAACTATGAATTTAAAGATATTTTCTAAGTTATTACAAAGTCTGTAAGTCAAGACTTTTTCCGACGAGCTTCCGGTGAACTTTCGACGGTTTTCCGATAAACTCTCGGAAACCATTCTGCGGACTCCCGGCAAGCTCCTAGACTTCACGATTTGATCTTGGCGAGTTCCGATGAGCTTCTTCGGCAAGCTCCGATCTTTCTCGGCGAGCTCCGCGAACTTCCAACGAACCTTCCGGCAAGCTTCCGAAAAACCCTTCGGCAAGCTCCCTACTCATTCTCGGCTAGTTCCGGCAGCATTCCCGATGAACCTTCGGACTTCCATCGAACTCTTGAACTCGCAATGAATCCTTCGTGCTTGACTTCGACACTTTGTTTTGCTTTATGTCTTCGGCGTTATCGTAGTTAATCCTGCACACACAAGGTAAAACTCTACTCCGATCTAGACAATTATTACAACGCGAATTGACATTCTGTTGCCCGGCACGTCATTGGTTGGCACTTCGTCCAATTCTTCGGTGCATCATCCTCTCTTGCGGCTTGTTGCCCAATCGGCGGTTGACCTCCGCAACCCCGATATCCTTGGCGCAATTTTGCTCTCCTTGGTTCGATGCCTGACGTCCGAAGCCTTCTACCGTCCAATATCTTGATGTGATCTCCTCCGGCGCAACGTCAATTCCTCCTGCGTTAATTGTCTAATCCTGATCGAGTAGACCTGCATCACTCAAAATGCAGTTTAAATTATACACACATATCAAGTGGTTTCATCATCAAAATACGATATTCAACAGAACTCACAAAGAAATTTTAAAAATTAATGAAACAAAAATTAAAGAATAAAACGAATACAACTACTTCCTTTCAATGCAAGAAGAATAATACAAATTGGGATGAATCGAGCTCCTCCGAAGACGAGGAGAAAATCAAGAAAGGCGAGGTGGCAAACTACGCCTTAACGATTTTCGACGATGAGGTAATCAAAATGCCACTAATTTACTTTGAAATTACATGATGCTTTTTATAAATTATTTTTAACTTAGTATAATAAAATTATATAATTTTTTTTAATTATATATTTTATGATGTAATAAAAATACAAAAATAAAATTATATCATGCTTACCTTTCTAGTCATTTTAAAAAATAATCATGAAAATTATATATTTTATGAAAATACAACAAAATGTTAGATTTAAATGTAATGATAATCCTATGTATGTTTTTGGAAAATTTCTTCTTGATGATTTCTGATTTTGATTGAAAAATGATTTAAGCCTTATGAAATTATGCTTGAGGCTTTAATGATGTAATGAAGTAATAATGTGCATCTTGATGATTTTCATATTACTTTTTATTTTAAATGAAAATGCTCTATGTTTAATGCAATAATGCTTGATGTTTTAAAGACATAATAATATAAGACGTAATAAAAATGTTAAACGACTTTGTATCTTGCTTGATGATTTTATATTATGCATGAGGATTTGAAGTAATGATTTGAAGGTTAACATTTCAAAATTATGCTTGATGATTTATAGTGTATTGAAAGTTTCATTTTTAAATGATGATGCTTGTTTAAATATGGAATAAATGAAAAAGGCATGCTTCTATGAATTGAATCAAATAAATTGAAACAACTAAAAAGAGGAAAGGTTTATCCTTGAAGAATTTATTTTTTCCTACTTTATCGATTCTTCAAAAAGAGAGACTAATGAATCTATTTGTATCATTTTTATGAATCTCTTAAAAGTGACTATGGTGATTTGACAAGTTGAATGATTTGAAGATAAATGTTGATTTTTCTCTTGATCATAACTTGTGATTTTTTTTATATGAATCACCATCTTAATTTCTCGATATTTGATATATGAGACTTCTCTATGAATCAAGATCTTGTTTTTGAACTCCTATGTTTCTTCTTATCATTTTTCCAAAAAGGAGATTAATGAATCTATTTGTATCACTTTTGTGAATATCTTGAAAATGATTTTGATTTGATGATTTGAATTTGAATGAGTTTGTATTCAAATCATGATCTTGATTTCTTGGATTTATTACTTGAGATATTTTTAAGGTATCTTTTTTGTACACCTACAATTTTTGCTATTTATAAAAAGAAGAGATTTGATAAAATGAATAATGTCTTTTGTAATTCAAGATGTCTTATCTTTCATGACATGATGTCATTGTATTTATGGCTTGTATGCCTTGAAATGATTGAAATATTTTACATTATTTTGTTCTTCCCTTATTCTTCTTATTTACAATGACAAAAGGGGAAAGAAAATAGCTAGCATCTCAAGAGAACCAAATTTGCTAGCTTGAATGATAAACTTAGACATCTTGATTTCTCGAATTTTAGACTTGAATCTTATTTTTGAATCAAGATTACTTTCCTATCATGCTTTCTATTTACAAAAAGAAGAAACTTGTCAAAAATGATATATAATCTTTTGACATTCATATTTGTTTTTTACCTTTGTCGTGAATTGGAAATTGTTGTAAAGGGAAAAAGATATGAAAAATTATATTCATCCCTTCTTTTCGACAATGACAAAGGGCGAGATAGCTAGCTTGCTAGCTAGCTTGCACAAGTCAAGAAGATACAAAAACTTGTTTGCTTGCTTGCACATCTAAAGAGAAGCAAAAATTACAAATGTACATATCGCAAAAAGGGCAAAACTTATTAGTTTGCTCATCTTAGAAGCAAGAATTGCTAGTTTGCACACTTCAACAAGAATGCTATCTTGCATTTGTTTTTGAAAACTTGCTAGCTTGCACGCTCTTAAATGATATAAATTATTACTAGCTTGTATGTTGCAAAACTTGCTTTCTCTTTCAAACACTTGGTAGCTTGAACATTGCAAAACAAACATGCTAAACTTGCACATCTTTAATTATTGCTATCTTGCATAATGATCAAATTGGAAATTATGTGTAATATGCAATAGTTTGAACTTATACTTCCAAACACATGAGAATTGGACTTCTCCTTTTTGTTGATGCCAAAGGGGGAGAAGTATGATGTTATGCATAAGTTTATGCATATGTTTATGATGACATGTATGACATGTTGCTTGGATTTTTAAATCCAAGAGTTTCTATCAATATGGCATATTGATAGGGGGAGTTTGTTTAAACTTCGGGGGTTAAGGTTAACTCCGTCGTCGATTGGTTGTCATCATAAAAAAGGAGAAGATTGTTGAATCTTTGATTTTGATGATAAAACCAATCGATAAATGTTTATATTTTAATCTATGTTTTGAGTGATGTATGATGCTTCGATCAGGATGAGACAATTAAAGTAGGAAAAATCATGTTGGGCTGGAGGAACATGTTAGAAGATTGGACGTCGGGCCGGTGGATCGGTCGACGTATCGACAGAAGGCTTCGGGCTGTGGATTCGGGCATCGAGCCAAGAAGAGTGGATATTGTGCCAAGGATATCGGAGTTACAGAGTCAATTGACCGATTGGACAATAAGCCGCAAGAGAGGACGATACGCCGAAGAATCGGACGAAGCGTCGAGGGACCAATGACATGCCGGACAACTTGATTAATGCTTATTATTAATTGTCTAGATTGAAGTGTATTTTTAAGTATGCAGGATTAACTACGATGGCAGTAATACATGTAGTAGGTGTTAAGCTGGAGTCAAGACCAAGATCACGTTGGGGGTTCAAGAGTTCGTCGGAAGTCCGGACGGTCATCAGAGGTTCTAAGGGAACAATCCGAGAAGTCCAGAAGCTTTCCAAAGAAGCTCGTTGGAACTCACCAAGAGGATCTTCGCAAGTCCAGGAGTTTGCCGGGAGTCCACTAGAGCATCGCCGAGGGTTCGTCGGATGTTCGGTGGAAGCTCGTCGGAAGAAGCGATTGACGCATCGGAACATGATCTGTAGTATTGATGTCTTAATTATCATAGTTAGCATATAGATTAAGTTAGGATTGGGAGGTGATCTCATTAACTTAATCTGGGGCCAACTGGGCCCTTGGTAGACCCAAATTGGGTCGAATGGAACAGCCCATTCGGACCCAGAATTCCTGGACGGCGGTGGCATCGCCCAAGTGACTCAGTCTCTTAGGAGTTCTGGGCGGTAGTACCGCCTCTGTCAGGTGGTGGTACTGCCGGTAGTTATTATTGCCAACGGTGGTACCACCCCTGTTAGGCAGTGGTACCGCCTGAGCTCGGTCTCCGAGCGATGTCAGGCGATAGTACCACCCAGACTGAGCGGTAGTACCACTCAGTGATAGATGACAGGCAATAGTACCATGTAGTTATGGTGGTGGTGTCGTTAGGACCCCGAAAATCTAGGAATGGACACTTTTAAGCTCCGAATTCAAACTGATTGGGGCCTATATAAACCCCACCCTTTCTGCATGAAAGGAAAACCGAAAGCTTGCTTTTATTCTGAGTATTTAAGAGCTTAAAAGTGTTTTAAAAGGCTAGAGTTCCTCTCCCTCTTTTCTTTCTAAGTCTTGATCATTCAAGAGAGGAGTAAAACCTTTTAAGGGTTGTCTCCTAAGCCTTTCAAAAGGAGAAAAGTTGTAAAAGGGTGGTTGGCCTTCACCTATTGAAGGAAGGCCTCTAGTGGACGTCAATGATCTCATCGGAGGAGGAAGCCAAAAGTGGATGAGGTCAAGATTGACCGAACCACTCTAAATCTCAGTTTGCATTTACATTCTGCTCTTTATCTTAACTGCAAACTACCTCCATTGCTTTACATCAACTATACTTTCGTTTGCTCTCAAGTTAAAGATCTTTCCGAAATGGTTTTCATACGAAGTCTTTTTGAACCGACGAAAGCTTTCCATTGCACTACTTCACCCCCCCCCCCTCTTAGTGCTCTTGATCTTAATAGAGAACTGACTTCTCTTTCTTAATGAAGCCTTTAGCCACTCTCAACATATTGAAAAGCTTAAAGAGAGTCACCTTAAGCTTGTTTATATTAAAATTTATTATGAACTAGGAAAAGAAATCAAGGAGGGACTGAAGTATGAAATCCACACATAGGTTATCATTTAGGACTATTCCTAGACCCGTGAGCTTCTAAATCCACTTGATTATTTTAAGGATATAGTTCTGAATTGATGCACCCTCTATCATCCTTATGAGGAAGAGACTCTTTGATATCTCAGAACGCTAAGTCCTTCTCTCTTTCTCAAACAATTTATGGAGATGAAGGAGGATAGATCCAACATCCATTTTTTTCATGCTGTCTTTGTAACTCGAGAGTCATAGAGCCCAACATGTAATACAGAGCAAGAATGGAATCATTTATATACTTCACGTAGCAAGCAATCTTATCCTCACTTATCCCTCCTGTAGGCACAAGCACAACTCTATCAAGGACATATGCAATTTTCTCCACCGTGAGAATAATTCTCATGTTGCAGAGCCAATCCGTATAGTTTGGATCAGTGAGACGATTTATATCTAGTATACCATATAATGGATTTGTAAGTGACATATTTCTGAATAGTAAAGATGCAACAAAAAAGAAATAATATGTAGATTTTAGTTTTTATGAAAAATAATTAAGACATGGACCTTTATCTTAATCTACTCTCACTATTTTCTCGCGAAACATATGACACCCTCTGACGTATGAATAAAAACTATATGGCATATTTCTAGTAGGGATCGAAATCCAATTTGTGTATTAGCATAACCTCAAAAGACTCGTCCAATCATACTAAGCCTAAAAGGCAGGCAACTTTTACTAATCATAACTTCTTGTGATTCTCGTCTTGTTTGGCCTCTAAACCATCAGAACTTAACCAATCATGATGTTTGGTTAAGTCAACACCAACATTACAAGATGAGACTGATTCGATAAAACACTCTCGAGAGACATAACTAAGCATACTATGTCCTTAGTGCTAATTATAAATGCCCTACGAGCTAATCATGTGAGTGACGACACATGTGACATGATGCACACTTTTTTTTGCTTATTATTTATTTAGTATTTTTTACTTTATATTGCTTGTTATATATATTATGATGTTAATGGATATGTACAATAGGAATCTGATCATAATGAGATCATGATAATGAGACCGATTCATCTTCAAACACAAACCCTAAATAATCCCGGTCATAGGTTACTCAAAAGAGACATCGAGATAACCGAATAAACTGACGTGTCATATACCCATCCGTATGATGGAGGTAGCTAGTCTCATAGTCGCTTGTGTGGGGATACTAGAGATACAGTGCAGGTACTTATTGGAGAATGAGTTATTGATTGATCCGCTCACGGAATGCTGGATGGTTGATGATATCTTATTGTCAGACAACGATTCTATCGTCCTTGTGGAAAATCTGGTCCTTAGACTTGAGATACTAAGGATGCTCTGTATGAATACTCCACTCTTTGATATTGGATTTATGGGTCTAGAAGTTTTAGATCTAGCACAATTGATTATCGAGAGTAACAGCCAACTTTATGAGGGCAATTGAGAGTCAATAGAGGATCATCTACTTTTAATGTTGTGAGAGGAATATCTCATATATTTTTACTCAAGTAAATCCCTAATAGGTGTTAGGACCACGTCGGCACTAAGGAGGGGGGTGGGGTTTGGGGGTATAGAGGTTGGGGGGTGAATTAGTGCTTTCATAAAAGTTACGTCGATTTGAAACTTCATATGATAAAATCATATCAAAAAGTGTTCAACTTTAAAAACATTCGTAAGAGTGTGCAGCTAAAGTAATGAGGAAGTAAAGTAGTTTCAAAGTAAGTAAATGACAATGAAGAGAGAAAGCACACCAATTTATAGTGGTTTGGTCGTCGTGACCTACATCCACTCCCGATTCCTCTTCATTCGAGGCCACCTGCTTCCACTACCGATATTCTTTCAACGGGCAAAGATTAACTACCCTTTTACACTTTTTCTTTATTTAATAGGCTCAGGAGAGAACCTTTATAGTCTCTCTTTCTTAAACCTCACTTCTCCCTTTAGAGGAACTTCTAAATGCTAGGAAGAAGTGACCCTACACTTCAAGAGAGATTACAACATTTCTTTCTCAATAATATTTTTCTCCTTTCTACTCCATTTCGTGCTATACCAAGAAGGAAAGAGTGTTGAATCTCGGATTTTGATGATGAAACTAATTGATTGTGTTTAGATGTTTAAAAGCATTTTGAGTGATGCAGGTCTACTCGATCAGGATTAGGCAGTTAACGCAGAAGGAATTGACGTTGCGCCGGAGGAGATCACGTTAGGATATTGGATGGCAGAAGGCTTCGGACGTTGGGCATCGGGCCAAGAGCGGAATTGCGCCAAGGATATCGGGGTTGCGGAGGTCAACCGTCGATTGGGCAACAAGCCACAAGAGAGGACAATGCGCCGAAGAATCGGACGAAGCACCAACCAATGACGTGCCGGGCAACAGAATGTCAATTCGCTTTGTAATAATTGTCTAGATCGGAGTAGAGGTTTGGCTTGTGTGTGCAGGATTAACTACGATAACGATGAAGACATAAAACGAAATAAAGTATCGGAGTCAAGCGCGAAGGATTTGTTGCGAGTTCGAGAGTTCGACGGAAGTCCGAAGGTTCGTCGGGAATGCTGCCGGAAAAGATAGATTCACCTAAAAAGAAAAATGTATGACTACAACAAATAACAAAATGATTTTGTTTGAAAATGCCTTATGCCCAATGAAACCATCATTGATGAATATGCTTTATGTTTAATAGTTTCTTTTGCTTATATGCTCTATCATCATAAATATTTTGAAAATAAATGAAATCATGTTTGATTTGAAGTAATGCATAATGATCATGCTTAATGATGCATTTTTTGATTTGACATAAAAGTGGTTTTAAAAATGATGTATGTTTTGATTTCACATAAATGAAATAGGCATGCTTATATGAAATAGTGAAGTGTCATGCTTGACAATTATATACTTAATGATGCATAAAGTTGTAATGAAAATATTAATATTTTAATACTATGATTTGATGATTTTATGCATGACATTGTAAAGTTATATATAATGATGCATAATGATGAAATTGTGTAATAAAAATATTAAACATTTTGAAACCATGTTTTAGTGTCATGCATATTGATCATGCTTAATAAATCTCGAAATTATGCATGATGAATCTTACGATTTATGGATTATTGATTTTTACCATAATAAAAGTACCTTATTGATCTTTGTTGTAATAAATCTTACTCTTTCGGTTTTAAACATGATACATGTTTTTATTTGGCATAAATGAAACAAAATCATATGTTTTGAAACAATCGAAAAGAGGGAAACATTCTTGAAAATTATTTTGCTCGATCTTATTGATTTTGATGAATCCATTTGTATCATCTTGTGAATCTCTTGGATTTTGATAATGATTTTGATGATTTAAATTTGAATAATTTTTTATCGAAATCACGATCTTGATCTCTTGAAATTTATAACATGAAATCCTTTATGAATCAAGATTGTTTTCTATTTAAAAGGAGATTCGTCGAAATGTTTCATAGTCTTTTAGTATTCATGATCTTAATAATTATGTTTTGAAACTTTATGTAAACCAAGAATGTTCATCATGATTCTCTCTTTGAATATTTAAAGAGGAGAATTTTCTAGATGAATCATGATTTTGATGATTGAATATTTGATGTGCATGAATTGAGATCTTGCTCTCCTACTATTCTTTTTTCTATTCACCAAAAGGAAGACTAATTCTAATAAACAATGATATGCTATATGAATTTTATTGTATTCATGAAGTAATATCTCATCACTAATTTTTGTTTATATTCCTTCATGTGATGATATAAATGTATGAAATACATATGATATGATTTTTTTTATACAATTCCATGTATTCGTGAAATATTTATCTCATCACCCAATTAATTCCTCTTGATACTTGGAATATTTTAAAATGTGATCTTGATAAGAATGTTTCAAGTTGTTCTTTGTGCTATATCTTTTCAAATAAATCTTGATCGTGAACTTGTTAAGAAGAATTTTAATGAACCATTGAATCATATCTTTGGTATTCATGAATTGATCCTTATTGATATATTTCATGAATTCTTTGCATATTTAGCTTGTTGAATGGTTGAAATTTTTAGCCATTGAGTCCTCTCTTTCTTTTTGACTTTGATAAAGGGGAGAAGGTTTTTGCTAGCTTGTGCATTGAAAATGAAAGTAAACTTCCTAGCATGCTAAGGAAGTAAAACTTGTAAGCTTGCACTTCTCAAAAAGAGAAGAAAGATCTTGCCTATTGAAAGAAGCAAAAAGTGCAAAACTTCGAAAACTTACAACAAAATTGCTCTTGCCATGCTTTGTATCAAAAATAGGTTGATATCCTTAAAAGCATCGCATTAAATTTTTTAGTATCGCAATGTATCACATGTATCGCAAATTAAAATTTTTGAGACTATTATCATATCATGTTTAATAATTGATGTCTTTCATGACATGATTTCTTTGCATTTTTGTCTTGTATATATCATGTGATGATTGAAATATTGATTGATGCAAATTCATAATTTATGTAAAAGTCTAAATCATTGGTTCCTCTCCTTCTTTTCGGCAATGACATAGGGGGAGAAAGATTGCTAGCTCAAGGCAAATGCTGGCTAGCTTGTACTCTTCCCTTCTTTTCGACAAAAACAAAAGGGAGAAAGCTTTTGCTAGTTAGAACATGCAAAGAAAAGCAAAGTGCAATCTTGCATAAGAAGCAAGTGTTGAATTGCCATGATTGAACTTAAGAATCTTACTATGCTTTTGTGCTTATATGTTGTGCTGAAAATCTAGCTTCATGTTACAAAAACTTGAATATCTTTTAAAATAGCTAGAGCTACTTCTCCTTTTTGTTGATGACAAAGGGGGAGAAGTATATTGATGACTTCATGCATTGAATTGAATATTTTATATATATTTGCATGATGGTTTAAATATTTTTTATAACATGTGATGAATGTTACTTGGATTTGGGATAATCCAAGTGTTCTATCAATGGCATATTGATAGGGGGAGTTTAGTTAAACTCCGGGGAGTTAAGGTTAACTCCATTAGTCATCAATTAGTTGTCATCATCAAAAAGGGGGAGATTGTTGAATCTCGGATTTTGATGATGAAACTAATTGATTGTGTTTAGATGTTTAAAAGCATTTTGAGTGATGCAGGTCTACTCGATCAGGATTAGACAGTTAACGCAGGAGGAATTGACGTTGCGCCGGATGAGATCACGTTAGGATATTGGATAGCAGAAGGCTTCGGACGTCGGGCATCGGGTATCGGGCCAAGAGCGAAATTGCGCCAAGGATATCGGAGTTGCGGAGGTCAACCGTCGATTGGGCAACAAGCCACAAGAGAGGACGATGCACCGAAGAATCGGACGAAGCGCCAACCAATGACGTGCCGGGCAACAGAATGTCAATTCACTTTGTAATAATTATCTAAATCGGAGTAGAGGTTTGGCTTGTGTGTGTAGGATTAACTATGATAACGATGAAGACATAAAGCGAAATAAAGTATCGGAGTCAAGCGCGAAGGATTTGTTGCGAGTTCGACGGAAGTCCGAAGGTTCGTCGGGAATGCTGCCGGAACTAGCCGAGAATGAGTAGGGAGCTTGCCGAAGGGTTTTTCGGAAGCTCGCCAGAAGGTTCATTGGAAGTTCGCGGAGCTCGCAGAGAAAGATCGGAGCTTGATGAAGAAGCTCGTTGGAACTCGCCAAGATCAAATCATGAAGTCTAGGAGCTTGCCGGGAGTCCGCAGAATGGTTTCCGAGAGTTTATCGGAAGACCGTCGGAAGTTCGTCGGAAGCTCGCCGGAAGAAGTCTTGACTTACGGACTTTGTAATAGCTTAGAAAATGTCTTTAAATTTATAGTTAGCATATTAATTAGGGTTATGATTAGGTGTTAATCCTATAACCCAAGTAGGGGCCAATTGGGCCCGAGTTCGGACTGGTTTGGGCCAAGTTTGGAGCCCAACCAGTGAGCTGAATTGGCCTAGGTGGTGGCACCGCCTAGACTGGGCGGTGGCACCGCACAGCACCCGAGAGCTGGGCGGTGGCATCGCTTGGCTGGGCGGTGGCACCCCTAGTCCACTATCAGTGTTAGAAACTGACAGGCGGTGGCACCGCCAGCATCGGGAACCAAAGAGAATTCAAATTTTGGAGCCCAAATTTGAATCCTCTTGAGGCCTATAAATACCCCTCAAATCTCAGCTGAGATAACAACCTTTTGAGAAGCTAGAAGTTGAGAAAAGCTTTAGGAAAAGTCTTGTTTTCAATAGCTTGAGTGTTCACCTCCTTTCTTTTCATTGAAATCTTTGTAAAAGGGTGAACCACTTGTAAGAGGTTGTAAGAGGGGTGTAAGAAGGAGGTTGATCTTCGCCTAATAAAGGAAGATCATTAGTGGATGTCGGTGGCCTCGACGGAAGAGGAATCGGAGGAGTGGATGTAGGTCACGATTAACCGAACCACTATAAACTACCATCTTCTCTGGTTTACATTTATCTTATTGTCATTTATATTACTGCAAACCATCTTCACTTTGATGCTCTACTTCTTTGTCTCCTTCTGACATATGCCTTCAAGTTAAAACGCAATCAAAACGGTTTCAAACAAAACGTTGCTTTTATCATACGAAGTTTTCGTAATTGTTTAAATCATCGAAAGTTTATCATACTTTACCGTTGCACTAATTCACCCCCCCCCTCTTAGTGTCGCTCCGGTCCTAACAAAAAGTAGGGTATTTATAAGCCACAAATTGATTCAAATTTGGAGTCAAAAAGTATCTCATCCCTGGTTTTTGGAGTACTAGCGGTGGGTGATACTATCGCTTGACACTCTGATATTGGGTAGTACCGCCGCCCAGTCTGGCAATACTACCACCTAACAGAGCCTCAAAGATTGGGCTCTGATGGTACCACCACCTGACAAGGTGGTACCACTGCTTGACAGCCATTTATGGTCGACGATACCACCGCCCAGACCTCCTGAGAGGCCAAGCCTTAAGCGGTTCCACCACTAGCTACAACGGTCCCATCGCCTGATGTGGCTTTGGGTCACTGAATGGGCCTTTCTTTTGGCCCAAAATAGCCCCACTTTGTGCCCAATTGACCCCTAATTGAGTTAGCATGGTTACACCCAAAACTAACTTAATTAGCCCTCTAAACTACTTCGACCTAGACCAATTATTACAAGCAAAAATACTAAGTTGTCTGACATATTATTGGTTCATCCGACGCTTCGTCCAAACCTTTGGCGTATCATCCTCTCTTGTGGTATATTGCCCAATCGGTATGTTGACCTCCATAACACCCAATCTCCTTGGCACTATGTCCGATCCTTTTGGCCCGATACCCGAATTTATGGCACAAGGCCTTTTGCTAACTTGTTGACCTTCCTCCGGTTCGATGTCCAATCTTTTGACATGTTCCATTTCGGCCCAACTTCTAATTCTACTGCTTTAATCGAGTTATCTTCCCTGATCAAAGCTAGTCCTATATCACTTAAACACACATTAGATCATAACTTTATTAATTGGTTTCATCATCAAAATTCAAGATTCAACAATCTCCCCCTTTTTGATGATAACAACCAATTGATGACGGAGTTTAACTAAACTCCCTCTATCAATATGCCATATTAATAGAACTTTTGAATTCATAGAATTATAAGTATTTCACCATTGCATGCATCATGAATATTGAAAGAACCAATTAATCATATCATTGCATACAATATAAAATCATGCATAATCAAAATATCCAAGTACATCTTCCCATGCATGATTATTATCATAATTTATGCATCAGTATCATATCTTCTTCCCCTTTGTCATCAACAAAAAGGAGAAGTGCAACTAGTAATTTTTAATTATGCAAGCTAGTAAGATAGCAAGTTTTACATCTTTTTAGAACATTCAAGCTAGCAAGTTCTTTTTTTAGATGTGCAAGTTAGCACATGCATCATGAGTATTGCCTCTCTTGAGATGTGCAAGATAGCACTTCTTGTTTCTCTTTTGAGATAAGCAAGGTAGTAAGTTTTTCTTCCTTTTGCAATGTGCAAGTTTATAATTTTTGCATCTTGAGTTAGCAATTATTTCTCCCCCTTTGTTATTATCAAAGAGAAGGCAAGAATATAATAGTATAATTTTTCTCATTTTTTAATCAATGATTCAATTGTATCATGAGATATATAAATCATAAATACGAGGCAATTGTACATAATAAAATTGAAGTCATAAACATCAAGAAGTTAAGTGACATATCATGATTAATTTGAATACATCTCTTCTTTAGTTAAAGGAAAAAATCTTGATTTATAGGAAAACTCAAGTCATAAAAATCAAGAAATCAAGATCATGATCCGAAAAATGTATAAGCAGAATTTATGTATTTGGGAGATTTAACATGCCTAAGTTTAACATTCAAGCTAGCAATTATAGTTCTCTTGATATGCTAGCAATTTTATTTCTCCCATGTTGTCATTGTCAAAAAGAAGGGAAGGTTACAATATGCAAAAACTTTTTCCTTTACATCATTTTTCAAATCATCATATGAACTATACTAAGAAAAATTAACTTGGTGATGAGATATATAATTCATGAATACAAATTTTAAGTTGTGAATATCAAAAGACAAATTATGATTCTTTTGGATAAATTAAATAGTGAAAAAGATGAATCATAGTAAACGATCTTGATTCAAATAAAAAACACGTCATTGAAAACTGAGAAATCAAGATAAACCATGATTCATATGGATAATTCTCCTCTTTAGTAAATGGTGAAAAGAAATCTTAGGAGATCAAGGATCTTAAAAACCGAAAAACAAGCTTTATCATAAAAATCATCAAGATCAATAAACCATAAATCATAAAAAGCATCGTTACTTGAAATCATCATGCATAATTAAATTATTAAATCATTAAGCATGATTTCATTAAGCATAAAATATTTTTAAAATCATTTTGTTTCGGCTAGTGAGCTTTGTGAAGTGTATTGGATCTCCAGTCATAAGTCTTGAGCGTCCACTATCAAAATTTTATTTTTGCTACTAGCTTTTGATTGTAGATATTTCTACAAGAAAGGTGGTTTGTTATAAGTACCCATTTGACTTTGGGTCTCTTATGATTGGATCTATCTATTTTAATTTTTGGCATTGAGACATTTATGGTTCCCTTAGGAACCTAAACTAATTTATATGAGTCATACTTTTTAAATGATCATGTTTATCATAAAATTTATATTTATTTTCATGAAAAACATATAATGTAGGTCCTTTAACAAATAAAGTAGTTGGCTTTTGTTGAGTGTTACTCACAAAGCCAATTTCTTTCTTACTACAAACGTGACTCTTATTGGCAAGAATCATGTTTAAAGATTTACTACTAATTTTAATTTTTTCTAAAGTTTATTGTAATAGCAAATTTTTCTTTTTGTATGAATCTTACTCTTTACATTTAGTGCAAGAGCTTGACATGCAATTATTATGCTCATTTTTTAATTTTTTAAATTCATTAGAAAGAGAAGAATGATCCCTTTTTAACAACTTATATTTTTTACCAACTAGCTTACATTCATCAAATAAATCATAGAAAGCATCAAGCAATTCATCGTAAGATAAATGAGATTCGATTGAGTCATTTACCTCGTCGTCGAAAGCCATTAAGGTGTAGTTCGCCACGTCGCTTTTGATGGTTTGCTCCTCATCTTCAGATGTACTCGATTCGTCCCATGTAGCCTTGAATGCTTTCTTCTTCTTTGGTAGCTTCTTCAATTTATAGCAAGTTGTTGTGCCATTTTTAAGTTCATTTTTAGAATTAGTCTTTTTCTTGAACTTTTTAAAATTTTTTGTCAAAGGTTCTATGTCATCATCACTTGAGCTTTCACTCGAGTGGCCTTCTTTTGTTATAAATGTCAAATCCTTCCTATCCTTTGAAAGGTTGTTCTCATATTTGTCTTGTGTCATACAACTCATTTCATAGGTTATTAAAGACTCGATAAGTTCTTCAAGAAGAAAATTGTTTAAGTCCTTCGTCTCTTGTATTGTCATCACTTTCAGATCCTAACTTTTTGGAAGGGATCTTAATATTTTATTAACAAGTTTAAAATTTGAAAAACTTTTATCAAGTGCTTTTAAACTATTGATGGCATTCGTAAAACAGGTGTACATGTCAATAATAGTTTTTCTTGGCTTCATTCGAAACAATTCAAAATCATGCATCAAAAGATTAATTTTCAAATTTTTAACTCTACTAGTGCCTTCGTGTGTGATTTCAAGAGTGTGTCAAATGTCATGCGCAGTTTCGCAAATAGAAACCTGATTAAATTTATTTTTATCTAGAGCATAAAATAAAGTGTTCATCGCTTTAGCATTCAAAGAAAAAATTTTCTTCTCTATATCATTCCATTAATTCATTGGATTAGAAGACTCTTGAAAACTATTTTCAATGATATTCCATAAATTAAAATATAAAGAAAGCAATAAAACTCTCATTCGAGTTTTTCAATATTTGTAGTCTATCTCATTGAATATAGGAGGATAAATGATAGAGTGACCCTCTTGAAAGAAAAAAAAAAGGCATTTCTCTTGGGTGTTAAACCAAATGAGAAAAACCTGGCTCTAATACCAACTGTTAGGACCAATTCAATACTGGGTGGGGGCGTTAATTAGTGTTTTCATAAAAGTTACGTCGATTCGAAACTATTAGGATCAAGAGCGACACTATGGGGTGGGGGGGGGGGTTGAATTAGTGCAGCGTAAAAATCATCGGTTTTATAAGATATTCATTCGTTAAAAACTAATCTAGGAAAGTGCTTGTCTTTAGAGTAAATAAACTAGCAATTAACTAAGAATTAATAGTAGTAATAAAAATCAGAATAGAAATGAGCACACTGAAATTTATAATGGTTCGGTCATTATGACCTACATCCACTTCTAATTCCTCCTCTGTCGAGGTCACCAGCATCCACTAATGGTCTTCCTTCAATGGGCAAAGACTAACCACCCTCTTTATAGCATTTTCTCCTTTTCACGGGTTTAGGAGACAACCCTTACAAGCCTCATACATCTCTTGAATGATCACAAGAGTTAGAAAGGGAGGAGGAGGACTCTTAGCACTTTTACAACACTTAACACCCCAAGACTTCAAGATATTGTTCACACTTTCATCCCCTTTTATAAAAAAAAGGGTGGGATATTTATAGGCCCTAATGGCTTCAGCCAAAAAGTGCCTCATCCTAGATTTTCGGGGTACTGACGGTACCATCGCTTGCAGACTGGCACTGGATGGTACCACCACTTATTCTAGGTAGTATGACCACCTAACAAAGCTCGAAGACCGAGCTCTGACGGTACCACCACCTGATAGGGTGGTACCACCGCTCAGTCTGGGTGTTACAACTACTTGATACAGCTCGAAGACCGAGCTCTAGCAGTACCACCGCTTGGCAGCATTAACTGCCGACGATACCATCGCCAAGTCTGGGTGGTACCACCACCCAGACCACTTGGAAGATCATTCCCTGGGCAGTTCCACCGCCCCAGTCTAGCGGTGCCACCGCTAGATAGGGTCCAGCAACCTAGTTGGGCCTTGAATCCGGCCTAAACCAATTAAATTACTAGCCTAGTTGGCCCCTAACAGAGTTATTGGGATTACCTCCCAAATCTAACCCTAATTACATGCTAACTATAATTCTGAAGGCATACACTAAGCAAATTAAGTCTGGTTAGTTTAGGTTTCTTCCAGCGAGCTTCCTACGATCTTCCGATGAACTTCCAACAATCTCTCGGTAATGTTCCAATGGACTCTCGGCAAGCTCCTAGACTTCACAACGATCTTCTTAGCGAGTTCTGACGAGCTTCTTTGGTAAGCTCCTGGACTTCTCGGTCAATTATGATAGAACTTTCGACGAACGTCCAGACTTCCGATGAACTCTTGAACTCCCAACAAAATCTCGATCTTGACTCCAACAGTTCATTTTGCTTTATGCCTTAATTGCTATCATAGTTAATCCTACACACTTTTCTTAATATATATATTTGATCAAATAATTCACTAATTAATTTCATTATCAAAATCTGAGATTCAATAGAAACTTCATATGATAAAATCATATCAAAAAGTGTTTAACTTTAAAAAGTATGTAACTAAAGTAATAAGGAAGTAAAGCAGTTGCAAAGTAAGTAAATGGCAGCGAAGAGAGAAAGCACACTAATTTATAATGGTTCGATCGTCATGACCTACATCCAGTCCCAATTCCTCTTCACTCGAGGCCATCGGCTTCCATTACCAATCTTTTTTCAATGGGCGAATATCAACTACCCTTTTACACTCTTTCTCCTTTTGATAGGCTTAGGAGAGAACCTTTACAACCCCTCTTTCTTAGACATCACTTCTATCTTTAGAGGAACTTCTAAATGCTAGGAAGAAGTGACCCTATATTTCAAGATAGATTACAACCTTTCTTTCTCAATAATATTTTCCCCCTTTCTACTCCATTCCATGCTATCCCAAGCAGGAAAGAGTGGGGTATTTATAAGCTACAAATTGATTCAAATTTGGAGCCAAAAAGTGTCTCATCCCTAGTTTTTTGGGTATTGGAGGTACCACCGCCAATACTAGGCGGTCTACCACCTGACACACTGACACTTGGTGGTACCACCACCCAGTCTAGTGGTACTACCACCTAACAAAGCCTCGGAGACTAGGCTTTGGTGGTACCATCACTTGACAAGGTGGTACCACCACCTGACAATCATTTATGACTAGCGGTACCACCGCCCAAACCTCTTGGGAGGCCGAGCCTTAGGCAGTTCTACTGCTTGACGTGGCTTTGGGTCACTGAATGTGCCTTTCTCTTAGCCTAAAATAATCTTACTTTGGGCCCAATTGGCCCCTAATTAAGTTAGAATGGTTACACCCGAAACCAACTCAATTATCCTTCTAAAATACTTCGATCTAGACAAATTATTACAAGCAAGAATATTAAGTTGTTTAGCATGTCATTATTTCATCCGGCGCTTCATCCGAACCTTCGGTACATCGTCCTGTCTTATAGTGTATGACCCAATTAGCATGTTGACCTTCGCAACACCCGATTTCCTTAGTGTAATGTCCGATCCTTCTGGCCCAATGCTTGAATTTATGGCATGAAGTCTTCTGCCGACTCGTCTACCTTCCTCCAGTCCGATGTCTAATCTTTTGACATGTTCCATTCCGGCCCAACTTCTGATTTTACTACTTTAATCGATTTATTTTTTCTGATCGAAGCTAGTATTATGTCACTTAAACACACATTAGATCATAACTTTATCAATTAGTTTTATCATCAAAATTCGAGATTCAACAATAGGGTCATTCGGATTGAGAGAGAAAGATTTCTTTGAGAGAATCTGATTAGAGCGAGACTTGAATAGAAATCATATGTGCCTAATAGTACCATGCTTGGAATATGGTCTCTCGGATATTAGATAGATGAGGTGAGTGCAGTGGAAAAATTATCGATTTTGTAAGATATTCGTTCGTTGAAAAACAATTTCGGAAAGTGCTTGACTTTAGAGCAAATGAACTAGCAGTTAACTTAGAAAGTAATAGCAATAATAAAAAGCAGAATGAAAATGAACACACCAGAATTTATAGTGGTTCGGTCATTGTGACCTACATCAACTTTCGATTCCTCATCTATCGAGGTCACCGGCGTCCACTAATAGTCTTCCTTCAATGGGCGAAGACCAACCACCCTCTTTATAATGTTTTTTTCCTTTTCATAGGTTTAGGAGATAACTCTTATAAGGCTCACACCTCTCTTGAGTGATTATAACACTAGAAAGGGAGGAGGAGGACTTTTAGCACTTTTATAATAATTTTTGTTGAATCTCGGATTTTGATGATGAAACCAATTGATAAGTGTTTATGATTTAATCTACGTTTTGAGTGACACAGGATGCTTCGATCAGGGAGAGATAATTAAAGCAGGAAGAATCATGTTGGGTCGGAGGAAAACGTGTCAGAAGATTGGATGTCGGGCCGGAGGATCGATCGACGTATCGACAAAAGGCTTCGGGCCATGGATTCGGGCATCGAGCCAAGAAGAGCGGATATTGCATGAATGATATCCGAGTTGTGGAGGTCAACTGGTCGATTGGGCAATAGGCCACAAGAGAGGATGATGCGCCGAAGAATCGGACGAAGCGTCGATGGACCAATGACATGCCGGACAACATAATTCATGCTCAGTAATAATTGTCTAGATCGAAGTAGATTTTTGTTTGTGTAGGATTAACTATGATAGCAAGGCATAAAGCAAAATGAATTCCCGGAGTCAAGAATACAATTTCGTTAGGAGTTTGAGAGTTCGTCGGAAGTACAAACATTCATCAGAAGTTCTGTCGGAACTAATCGAGAAGTCCAGGAGCTTGCCAAAGAAGCTCATCAGAACTCACCAAGAAGATCATCGTGAAGTCCAGGAGCTTGCCGGAAGTCCACCGGAATATTGCCGAGAGATCGTTGGAAGTTCACCGGAAGAAATTAGACTTATCTTGCTTAGAATATGTCTTAGGAATCATAGTTAGTACATAATTAGAGTTGGGATTGAAAGGTAATCCCATCATCAAATCTATTAAGGGCCAACTGGGCCCGAAGTTGGACTGGTTTGGGCCAGATTCAAGGCCTAACCAGGGTGCTGAAACCCTGACCAACGGTGGCACCACTAGGGCTAGCAGTGGCACCGCCTGGGGAACAACATCCCAGGATTCCTGGGCGGTGGTACCGCTGGTAGCATTGCTGCCAGCGGTGGTACCACCTAGTACCAGATCTTGCGGAGGTAGTACCACCCAGGAACGACAATGGTACCACCAGTACCCAGGAAACCTAGGATGAGACCTTTTTAGGCTCCAAATTTGAATCAACTTGAAACCTATGAATATCCCTCTCATCCCTGGTTAATAAACACAAGCATAGAGAATTTAAAAAGGGGAAAATGCTATAGAAATCTCTTGTGAGAATCCTCCTCTAGCCTAAGTGTTATAATAGTTTGAGAGGAGTGAGTGCATGTAAAGGTTGACTCCTAAACCTATGAAAAGGAGAAGAGGGGTGTAAGAAAGAGGTTGATCTTCGCCTATTAAAGGAAGATCGATAGTGGATGCCGGTGGCCTCGACGGAAGAGGAATTGGCAGAGTGGATGTAGGTCACGACGACCGAACCACTATAAAATCGACGTGTTCTTCTCTGGTTTGCATTTCTATATTTGAGCAATTTACTTTACTACAAACCTCTTAACTTACTTTACATCTACTACGCATCTTCTGTACGCTTTCAAGCTATCTTTATGAAAACGCTTTAAGTTAACCTCTCTCCGAAACGGTTTTCATCAAAATCAATTTTTATCGTAAGAAGATTTTTTGAACCGACGTAATTTTACCGCTCCACTAATTCACCCCACCCTCTTAGTGCCGACTCGTTCCTAACAATTGGCATTAGAGCCTCATATTTCTCATTTGGTTTAACACCCAAGAGAAATGGCTCTTTTCGTTTTCAAGAGGGTCACTCTCTCATCCGTCCTCCCTTTTTCAATGGGATGGACTACACATATTGAAAACCTAGAATGAGAGTTTTCTTGCTTTCTTTGGATTTGAACTTATAGAACATTATTGAAAATGGTTTTTGAAGGTCTTCTCTTCCAATGAACCATTGGAATGATTTGGAGAAGAACACATTTTCTTTAAATGCTAGAGCTATGAACGCTCTATTTTGTGCCTTAGATAAAACTAAGTTTAATCAGATTTCTATGTATGAAACGACTTTCGACATTTGGCACATTCTTGAAACCACACACGAAAGCACTAGTAGATTAAAAGTTTCGAAGATTAATATTTTAATACATGATTTCGAATTGTTTCATATGAAACCAAGTAAAACCGTTGTTGACATGTACACCTATTTTACAGATGTCGTCAATGGTTTAAAATCACTTGGTAAAAGTTTTTCGGATTTTGAACTTGTAAACAAAATTTTATGTTCTCTTTCTAAAGATTGTGATTCAAAAGTAACTACCATATAGGAGGCTAAAATCCTAAACAACCTTCCATTCGAAGAACTAATTGGGTCTTTAATGACCTACGAAATGAACAATGTGGCAAAAAAGGAACTCGAGAATAACCTTCCAAAGAACATGAAGGATTTTGGATTTAGAATAATTGAAGACCACTCGAGCATAAGCTCAAGTGATGGTGAACATGAACTCCTCACTATGAAATTTAAAAGGTTCATGAAACAAAAGTTAAAGAACAAAAATAAACTTAAAAAGAACGCAACCATTTGCTATGAACGCAAAAAGAAGAAAGCTCTTTGGGACGAATCAAGCTTCTCCAAAGATAAGGAAAAAATCAACAAAGGTGAGGTGACAAACTATACCTTAACGACTTTCTACAATGAGGTAAATAACTCAAATGAAACTCCTTTAATTTATTTCAAATTTACATGATATTTTTAATGAGTTATTTTAATTTAGTTTAATTATTTTTCTTGAAATTTGCATGTTTAATGATGTAATGAAAAATGTAAAAATAAAATAAGATCATGCTTATCATGCTAGTAATTTTGAAAATGATAATAAAAATTACATGTTTTATGTTAAAGGAATAAAATGTTAAATTTAAATCTAATGATAATCCTATGTATGTTTTTCAAGAAGAAATAATGTATGTCTTAATGATTTTTGTATTGATTTTCGATTTTGTTTGAAATTGCCTTATGCTCAATGAAACCATGATTGATGAATATGCTTTATGTTTTCTTTGGCTTGCATGCCTTATCATGATGAATGTTTTGAAAATAAATATTTGCATCATGCTTGATGATTTTTATGCATGATGACTTGAAGTAATGACTTGAAATCATATGTTTTGGAATTATGTGTTACACTTTTTGATCTTGATGATTTTTTATCTTTCCGTTTTAAACATTGATATATGGTTTTCATACAAAAAAAACTTGAGTATGCTTATATGAAATCAACCACTTAAAATGAAACACATAAAAAGGCAAATATATTATCATTGGAATTAAAATGATAAATCAAATCTCTTGTTTAATTAATATGTTATACTTTTTTTTTTGGTCTTGATGGTTTTTATGATAAAATTTAATTTTTGATCCTAAATGTTGATGCATGTTTTTATTTAGAAAAAATGAAAAAGGCATGCATGTATGAAATCAATCTTATGAATTGAAAAGAAGAAAGCCTTCTCCTTAAAAAATTTCTCTACTTTATCGACTTTTCAAAAAGGAGAGACTAATGAACCTATCTTTATTATTAGAATTTCTTGAAAATGATTTTGATTTGACGATTTGAATTTGAACGAGCTTTATCTTGATTTTTTAAAATTTATAACTTAAGATTTCTTATGCATGAATCAAGATATTGTATCATTTGATCTCCTATATTTCTTTTTGCTATTTATAAAAAGAAGAGATTTGATGAAATAAATCATGTCTTGTGGCATTCATGATTTGATATTATTATCTTCCATGACATAATGTGTAAGATCTAACATGTATTTGTTAGGATCAGAGCGGCACTAAGAGGAGGGGGGGTGAATTAGTGCAGCGGATTAAAACTTGTAAGTTCGAAAATGATTCTGTAAAATGCAAGGAGATTTCGCTTTGATTGTAACTTGAGTAAAGTAAAAAATCGAAAACGATTGCAGAAAGGTAAGTACTCACAGATTCAATGAACATGCTAATTTAAAGTGGTTCGGTCAAATGACCTACATCCACTTACGAAGTCTTCTTCAATGAGGCTCCCAACTTCCACTAGCAAATCACTTTGAAGGGGAAGGACTAATACCCCTCTTACAACCTTTACAAGTGGTTCACACTCTTACAATTTTTTCAACAAGAAGGAAGGAGGTGAACATTCAAGCAATTTGAAAACAAGACTTGCTAAGACTTTGCTAAGGCTCTTATCTCAAGCTATTGCTTTGCAAAAGTTGTATTCTCTACTGAGAATTGAGAGGTATTTATAGGCCCCAAGAGGATTTAAATTTGGGCTCTAAATTTTGAATTCTCTTGAGTTTTCGAGACTGGTGGTGCCACCGCCTATCAATGTCTGCCAGATAGTGTATTGGCGGTGCCACCGCCTGTCGGTGGTTGTGCCACCGCCTGATCTTGGGTGCTGGGCGGTGCCACCGCCTAACACTTCGGGCTCTGGGCGGTGGCACCGCCCATCCTTACTGATCTCTGGTTGGGCTTCAAGTCCGTCCTGAGCCAGGTCACTTTTGGGCCCAGTTGGCCCCTAACCAGGATATAGGATTATCCTTTAATCCTAACCCTAATTACATGTGAACTACGTACCTAAAAACATAATCATAAGCAGGTTTTTAATCGGCAAACGTCGAGTCTTGTTCCGGTGATCTTCCGGCGGACTTCCGATACACCCTCGGGCTTCTTCCAACGGACTCCCAACAGGCTCCCGATCTTGTGATGAATTCAACGAGTAGTCGAGCCTTCTCAGTGATCTCTGCGAACCTCTAACGATCTCTTCGGCAGACTTCCGAAAGTTCCGACAAGTCTCCGATCTTTCTTGGTTGGTTCCGACAACATCTCCAACGAATCTTCAGACTCTCAAATGTCTATCGAACTTGACTCCGGTATCCTTACTTTATGTTTTTAGGATATCATAGTTAATCCTGCACACTTAACTTCAATAATATGGATTAGATCAATTAACCCATCAATTGATTTCATCATCAAAATCTGAGATTCAACAATCTCTCCCTTTTTGATGATGACAATCAATTGATGACGGATTTAAACATAACTCCCCCTATCTATATGCCATATTATGAGAAGATAAAAACACTTGAATTCCATCCCTTTGAATTCAAGCATAAATCGATAAGTTCTAACCGTTGAACTTATCGTTATCTTATCAAATATGAAACTTCGTATTTCTCATAATCTCCAGCTATTGAAAATCATTTTCAAGTCAAATGATAAGAGACAATTTTCACTATAACGAGAGATAAAAATTTTCAACATGAATTTCATGATATAAATGTGAGGTATGATTTCATATGATCAACCAATCTGAGAACTTGCGATATACTCAAAGATTTTGCGAGGCATATAAGACAAGCTTTTGCAATTCATATAAGTCATGCTATCGATGCGCATAAATCATTTTTATTAAGTCATGATATGTACAAGTCATCACTTCTCCCCCTTTGTCATCAACAAAAAAGGAGATGAGACTTGAAGCACACAGTTTATGATCATAAAATTATTAGAAAAAGAATTCAGCATTAAGATTAATCATACAAAATTCATCATTCAAAATTAATCTCGCAAGAAATATTTATCCAGATTCCAAAACAAATCAACAATTATCCAGAATTTAATAATACATCTCAAACAAAGGTTCAATTTTTGTTCAAAAGAAGATGACAAACTTCTAACTTGACATTGACAGTAATCAGAACAGAATAAGAAACTACATCAATTAATCCCTAGGAGGTAAGCCACAGTGCTGATATATGACATCTATTTTTTGATTCATTTGTCGTAGTTCCTTCAAAATTTTAATTTGTTGGATTTGAATTTGTTCTTGCTACGATTTGATCTGATACAATTCTGCCATAATGAGTTCTTCAAAGGATGAAACAGGAGCCAAAGGTGCTGCGCCAAAGGGACTAGGAGGAGGAGATTCATTTCCCCTAAGAATTGGTGTTTCGGGGTGTTTTAGTGGTGGGGGAATTGGATCAGTCCTTCTAGGTTGCCTAACCCATATACCGTTGCTAAATGTGCACTTAAGTCTTTTCAACAGATTTCTATTGATGATGTTATACCGATCACTTTGAATTGTTTCTTCATCGGGTGGGATATAAATGTCATGGACAAGTAGGAATTGAGTGATTAACCCTCCATATGACAACATAGTGTCTTTAGCTATAAAATCTTGCATGTGTTGCCGGATTGAGTATCCAAAACAGTTATGTTGACCAGTCATAATCCAATACATGGTGCTTATTTCTATTTGACTCATTTTATCAAGATGAAATTGCTTAGGGAATAGTATGCTTGTTATGATATGATGAAGGATTTTAGAGTTAAAGGGCAGTAAGTGCTCGCAACTCTTGGGTATTATGCCGAGGTCCGGATTTGTAAAAATAGTTTCGATGGCTTCGGAGTAAGTTGCTCCGATTATATTGACATCCCATTTACCTCTAAAATAATAGCCCTTATCTTTTTCAGTGATTCCAATTAGTTCACAAATAGTACCATCAAAAATTCTAATTTGTGTTCCTAGTAGGTAAGTACTTAGACAATCATTATCCACATATAAGTTTGCATAAAATAGCCTAACTAACCTAGGATAAATTGGTTCATTTATTTGTAGTAGAGGTAGGGCATCTAGATGTGCAAACCACCTAATGGGTTCTAGGTTTCTTAGTTCATTGAGATCAACGTGTTTACCCTTATGGATACATCTTGTTTCGAAGTTTGGAAACCTAAGAGCTACTTCTTTGGATCTAAAAAGGTCTTGGTCATATGAATCTCCTTCAACCCTTTTCCCTTTTGATCTCTTAGGAGCCATTATCTAGACAAGATGATAGATGAAACTGTAAAGAGTAGGTAAAACAATGAAAAGAGAGGAAAGATTTCAGATTTTACCTTATTGAGAATCTCTTGGAAGATGGAGAGCTTAGACCAACAAGAATCTCTCTCCAAGGCTTCTAAATGCTGGAATGAGGGTTTAGAGAGGTTGTGGGAGAGCTTGAGCCAGTTTCTCATGGGTTGGGGGCGGTGTCACCGTCGGCCCTAACCCCTCGGCCTATAAAGGGGCTCTCGAGCGGTGCCATCACTAAAACGAGCGGTGCCACCGCCTGACGCCCGAGTGCTCAGGCGGTGCTATTGTCGGTTCTGGAGGTGCCACCGCTGGCATGCCGCAGAAGAGAAGAAAAAAATTCTTTCTTCCCCCCTTTTGTTTTTCAGAGGTGTTTGACTCAAGATAGGTTGAGATATAGGGTTGTACTTAAATATATCATTTGGAATCGAAAGAGAAGGATGAAATCAAATCCACAAACGAACGGAACAAGGATGAGACATACATTCAAACAAGCTTATTTTCAGGGATAATTTAACATGCCTAGTTCCCTTCTAATGAATTCAAATTGGTCTTCATTTAAGGCTTTTGTAAAAATGTCTGCTAATTGATGCTTTGTGTCAATAAATTCTAGAACAACATTATTGTTACGGACATGATCGTGTATGAAATGATGCCTAATATCTATATGCTTGGTTCTAGAGTGCTGAATTGGATTTTTGGTAAGACATATGACACTTGTATTATCACATTTTATGGGAATGTTTTTCAAGTGAATTTCATAGTCTTCTAATGTATTTTTCATCAAAACAACTTGTGCACAGTATGCACTTGCAGCAATGTATTCGGCTTCTGCCGTAGATAGTGCAACTGAATTTTGTTTCTTGGAAGTCCAAGAAACAAGTGCATGTCCTAAAAATTGACATGTTCCGGATGTATTTTTTCTATCTATCCTGCATCCGCCAAAATCGGCATTTGCATAAGCTATTAAATCGAATTTATCAGATTTTGGATACCACAATCCTAAATTTGGAGTTCCTTTAAGATATATAAATATTCTTTTAACACTCTTAAGAGGAGATAATTTAGGATTAGATTGAAATCTAGTGCAAAGTCCTACACTAAACATGGTGTCCGGTCTAGTCGCGGTGAGGTAGAGTAGACTACCTATCATTCCCCTATATATTTTTTGATCGAAATTTTCACTATTTTCATCCATATCTAACTTAGTCGAAGTACTCATAGGGGTGTTTATCGCTTTTGAATTATTAATGTTAAATCGTTTTAACAATTCTAATGTATATTTAGATTGGTTAAGAAATATACCATCACTAAGTTGTTTGATTTGTAATCCTAAAAAGAAAGTTAATTCACCCATTAAACTCATTTCAAATTCGTGACTCATATATTTGGCAAATGATTCACATAGTAATTCATCCGAAGAACCAAAAATAATATCGTCAACATAAATTTGTATGATAAGAAAATTATTTTCAAAGTGTTTGATAAACAATGTAGTATCAACCTTGCCTTTGGTAAAATTATTTAAAATAAGAAAGGAACTAAGCCTTTCATACCAAGCTCTACGAGCTTGTTTCAAGCCATAGAGAGCCTTAGTTAATTTGAATACATGATTAGGAAGAAGAGAGTTTTCAAATCCGGGGGGTTGTTCGACATATACTTCTTCGGAAATAAAACCATTCAAGAAGGCACTTTTGACATACATTTGAAATAGTTTAAAGTTATTACTACTAGCATAGGCAAGGAGCATCCTAATGGCTTCTAATCTTGCCACAGGAGCGAAAGTTTCTTCATAGTCGATACCTTCTTCTTGGTTGAAACCTTTGGCCACTAATCTAGCCTTGTTTCTAACCACGATACCGTATTCGTCTTGCTTGTTTCTAAAGACCCATTTAGTACCAATGACTAAATGGTCACTAGATCTAGGAACAAGCTTCCATACCTCATTCCTCTCAAATTGGTTCAATTCCTCTTGTATTGCAATGACCCAAAAATCATCTTTTAAGGTCTCGTCAATGTATTTTGGTTCGATTTGAGAAAGGAAGGCGGCGTTTGCACAAAAATTGAAAGAAGAACGAGTTTGAACCCCTTTTGATGATGTATCTCTTATAATATCTGCCAGACAGTGTACTGGCGGTGCCACCGCCTGTCAGTGGCTGTGACATCGCCTGATCTCGGGTGCTGGGCGGTGCCATCGCCTGACACTTCGGGCTCTAGGTGGTGGCACCGCCCAATCTGGCGGTTCCACCGCCCATCCTTACTAATCTCTGGTTGGGCTTCAAGTCCATCCCGAACCAGGTCACTTTTGGGCCCAATTGGCCCCTAACCAGGATATAGGATTATCCTTTAATCCTAACCCTAATTACATGTGAACTACGTACCTAAAAACATAATCCTAAGCAAGTTTTTAACCGACAAACGTCGAGTCTTGTTCCGGCGAGCTTTCCGACGATCTTCCGGCGGACTTCTGATACGCCCTTGGGTTTCTTCCAGCGGACTCCCAACAGGCTCCCGATCTTGTGACGAATTCAACGAGTAGCTGAGCCTTCTCAGTGATCTCTGCGAACCTCTGACGATCTCTTCGGCAGACTACTGAAGTCTCCGATCTTTCTTGGTTGGTTCCGACAGCATCTCCAACGAATCTTCAAACTCTCAAACGTCCATCGAACTTGACTCCGGTATCCTTGCTTTATGTTTTTAGGCTATCGTAATTAATCCTGCATACTTAACTTCAATAATATGGATTAGATCAATTAACCCATCAATTGATTTCATCATCAAAATCCGAGATTCAACAACATAGTCTTCGAACTATGTCAAGCAATGGTACTGCCAGTCTGGGCGGTTGTACCACCCCTAGTAGAGTGCCAGACGGTGGTACCACCCAGCACTGCCCCCCAGGCAGTGGTACCGCCAGACCTGGGCGGTGGTACTGCCCAGGACAATGTCAGCGTCGACTAACACTAGACGGTGGTACCGCCCAGCACAGGCGGTAGTATCAATCATGCCCGGGGAACCCGGGATGGGAAAGTTTTAGGCTCCATTGAATCAACTTGAAGCCTATAAATACCCCTCTCAGCCCTGGTTAAAACACACAAGCACAGAGAGATTAAAAGAGAGAAAATGTTGTTGCGATCATAAGTGTATTCCCTCCTCTAGCTTAAACTTAGATTTCTGTTTAGATAAGAGAGTGAGTGCTTGTAAGGGTTATCTCCTAAACCCGGTAAAATGAGAAGAAGGGTGTAAAAGGTGATTAGCCTTTGTCTATTAAAGGAAGGCTTCTAGTGGATGCCGGTGACCTCGTCGGAGGAGGAAGCCGAAAGTGGATGTAGGTCACGTTGACCAAACCACTCAAAAACTGTTGTGTTCTTCGGTTTGCATTTTATTCCTGCTATTATCTTATTGCAAACTTCCTTAAGTGCTTACTGCCTTCAATTCATTATGTATGCTTTCAAGTTAAGTTTCCGAAATTGGTTTTTCGTCGGAAACGGTTTTATCGCAATGAAGTTTTTGAAGACGTGATTTTTACCACTACACTAATTCACACCCCCACCCCCCCCCCTTAGTGCCGACCCCAACTCTTGATCCTAACAGTAGAATATCCCATCCTCCAAAGAGATATGTGCGATATATTAGAGGAGAGGATATTGAGGATATTGATCCTCAAACCTACGAGGAGGCTATTACTGCTAGTCATAGGTGCCCAGCAAGCCAATCACGTGAGTGATGGCACGTGTGACTTGATACAAAATCTTTTTGCTTATTATATTTTGGCATATATCACTTTATAACTATTGCATATATGCATACGTATATTGTGATGTCCTTAGATTTGTGCAATGGGAATCGGATCGTGATGAGATCACGATAATGAGATCGATTCACCTTTCAACACAGATCCTAAATAATCCCAGTAATAGGTTACTCGAGAGGGACATTGTGATAACCGGATAGTCTGGTGTGCTGTATACCCGTCCATATGATGGATGCAGCTGGTCTTATATGTCACGCCCCTCAAAATAACGACAATATTAAAATTTTCATCACAACTAATCCAGGATCCAAACACACATTTGAGGTCACTAAGAAAACATTCAGATCAAAATTTCACCTCTATAGTCTACAAATTTATAAACCCTGTGCAGTTCATAAACATACCACATAATCACTCGATAATTCATACAATCTGAACTCAACTCATCAAAATAATAACCACAACATAATTTCACAAGTGGGGAAGTCTATGCAGTCACCAAACCAACATTTACCATAAGTTCATATCATTACATGAATTTAACTTAACATTCCAAAATCCTAAACATGAAGGGTCCTTTAACTTACACAAAATCCATGGGTTTAGATTCATCGTCAACATTTCATTAGATACAGAGTGGCTTATACAACAAATACATATATGCTAATAAAGATCAGCCCAAAATCTTCTAACTTTCCACTACCTCAGCCCAATCTTAACATTTAAGCAAGCGGTACGCTATCCTGAAAAATTTATCAACAAACGGGGTGAGCATAAAGAGCTCAGCAAGTAACTAACATATCCATATCGAAATAGGACAATTTCCAAAGAGATAAAGTTTCACAATACAAGGCAGAATGTACGAATTCGTAGACATAATATCATTAGGTGCAGAATCACAATTGTCCTTTCAATCATACATATTTGGTTCATAACAGATGGGGCATAGAGTAATTGGAGCATATCAGTAACGAATGAAACATTTCGGAGTTTATCAATGGCGTATGAAATGTTCCGGAGCATATCAATGGCATATGGAACATTTCGAAGCATATCAACAGAAAATAAACCATTTCAGAGTATATAAAAAACAAATACCGTACAGAAGCTCAAACGTCGTCCTTGACGTTGCAATCATATCATTCTTATCCAAAGCATGTACAGAAACACATAACCAAAGCTCTGGATATCATATCAAACATATAGAAGGTGTAGTGGGATCTCAATCAGAATGTGATTCATCCATTTCTGAATGACCACCTGACAGAAGTCTCCCACGTCTGGGAGCTCCATCCACCCATGTCTAGGTGAAGCCAGAGGGGGCCGGCAGAGCATCGCAGGCTCTAAGCACATACCCTTTACCATTTCTGGCAAAGGTCCAGAATAACACCCTTTACCATTTCTGGCAAAGGTTCAGACAATCCCACAATACCATAGTATAAGAGGACAGTTTTATCAATAAGTAGCATATATCGGAAGCACAAGCGGAACAACAAAACGTACATGTGCCTTTTCGAGACAATACGATGCAAGGAACAAATCTCTCACAAATGTATTCAGATTTGGAATGAAAGGAAAGCAAGAGTATATAGGGATTCCAAGCAATCATATTTAGCTCAATTCAAATAAGAAGGTTGGATGAATTCCATATCCAAAGAAATGAAACAGAATACGCGAAATCGACCAGAGCTCGATTTTTGACAGAATTCAAGTGGCACATAGAACAAATACTTCAGATTATCATTTATGCTCCAATACCTATAAGAAAACTACTGTCGAAAGATATATCAATCTGTTTTCTGTCGAAATAAGTTTCGTACGAATCATGGTTTCCAACAAGGAGTTACCTTTGATTTGGTAACACAAGGTCAAGGACACAATCACTGTTTTGCAGAATACATAGGGTCGGATTCAACAGATAATAGGGTAGGCATTTGAATTCCAAAATTTTCAAACTATATGTCAAAAGAAAGGTCTGAAAGTCTAGTTTCGGATGAAGTCAGTTTGGTATAAATCAGAATTTTCAACAGAGAGTTATTGGCATTTTAGTATCGAAAGGTCAGAAATCTTGATCCCTGTTTTGCAGCATCTATAGGCTCATTTGAAACAGATGATTGGGTAAGTATTCGGTGTCCAAAATCTACAAAATCAGTGTCAAAAGAAAGTTATAAGAGTCTAATTTCAAACAAAATAGTTCCTACCTGAATTCACATTTTGTACTAAAAATTATAGCTGAAATAGTGTATAGGGGTTAGTTTACCGAAAAAATTTCAGAATCCATGGTTCTATGTCCAAAGAGGGACATTTCAGGTTCCAAATGGAAATATTTCAGATCTTTATGAATCAACATAAGAACAGAAGCTAATATTCTGTAGGATGGGGTTAGAACACTTGCCTTTGAGAATTTTGACCCTAAGTGAAAGGATTTGGGCAAGAACCCTTAAAGCCCCAATTTTTTTTTTTTTTTCTTCTTCTTCTTCTTCTTCTCCTTCTTCTTCTTCTTCTTTCTTTCTTTCCCTGATCATTCACGCAGCTGCCTTCTCTGCTTCCATAAGAACGAAGGCAGAGAGGCTTAAACGGTGGAATTTGTCATTTTGTGCATTTTGCGATTTAGTCCTTGTATTTATTATATTTTCGATTAGGTCCTCAAGGTTTACATATAGGTCATCAGATTTTTCTTTAACAAATCCTCCAACTCTTTTGAATAATTCCTCAGATTCATACTTTGAAATTTTATCAAACTTAAAATAGATACTTACTTTACAATTAGAAACTTATACGAAAATTCAGAAATGAGGGATGTTACACTCTCCCCCCCTTAAAAGAAAATTTTAGTCCTTTTTCATTTCCTCCTCTAGCTCCCAGGTTGTTTCCTCTCCAGAATGATGTCTCCAAATTACTTTCACCAGAGTGATGACCCGATTCCTTAGGATCTTTTCCTTCTTATCAACAATTTGAGTGGGCTCTTCCACATAAGATAAATCTTTATCAATCTCCATCCGCTCATACTCAATGATGTGAGAAGGGTCATATATATACTTTCTAATCATCGAAACATGGAATATATTATGGACATGGTTCAATGCTTGTGGCAAGGCAATCCTGTAAGCGATAGAACCAACCCTCTCAAGAACCTCAAAATGTCCAATACATCTTGGGCTTAACTTTCCTTTCTTCCCAAACCTTATAATGCCTTTGGAAGGGGAAACCTTTAAGAATACAAAATCTCCGATTTCAAACTCAATATCTCATCTTCTATTGTCGGCATAACTCTTTTGACGACTCTGGGCAGTTTTTAACCTTTTCCTTATAACTTAAATTTTCTCGGTAGTTTCTTGTACCTTGTCCGGTGCTAACAGCTTTCTGTCACCAACTTCCTCCCAACATATAGGTGTTATGCACTTTCGCCCATATAAAGCTTCATAAGGAGCCATCTGAATACTTGAATGATAACTATTATTATAAGTGAACTCAACAAGTGAAATATCCTTATCCCATTCACCTTTCCAATCCATAACATAGGCTCTAAGCAAATCCTCAAGTGTTTGAATTGTTCTTTATGACTGACCATCAGTCTGAGGATGATATGCAGTACTAAACTTGACTTTAGTGCCCATAGATTCCTGTAATTTTCTCCAAAATCTAGAGAGAAATCTGGAGTCTCTATCAGAGATGATCTCCCTTGGAATACCATGAAGTCTTACTATTTCATTGACATATAAATCTGCAAGTCTATCAAGCGAATAAGTCATATTAATCGGTAGGAAGTGTGCAGATTTTGTTAATCTATCAATGATAACCCAAATAGCATCATGCTTTCTAGAGGTTCTGGGTAGTCCTGAAACAAAATCCATAGTAATACATTCCCATTTCCATTCAGGAATATCTAAAGGTTGTAACAACCCTCCAGGTCTTTGGTGTTCTACTTTGATTTACTGACAAGTCAAACATTTTGAAACATACATTGCAATTTCCTTCTTCATGCCTTCCCACCAATAATGACTTTGAAGACCCCTATACATCTTAGTGCTCCCAGGATGTATGGTGTACTTTGAAGTATGACTTTCCTTTAGGATTTGATTCTTGATATTTGGTTCATTTGGTACACATACTCTCTCCCCAAATCTCAATAGGCCATCCTTTGAAACTTGAAATTGTGGCTTCAATTCCTTTTCTACTTCATTCCTCAAGTAGATTAAATGTGGATCTCGTAATTGTCCTTCCTTAATTTGTTGAATAAGATCAGATTGCACTTGAATGGAGGCCATCAATATCATTGAGTCTTGCTCTTTCCTCAAAGCTTTCAAATCGAAATTTTCTTCTAATAACTTCCATTGCTTTATGACTAGACTAGCCATAAAACTTGTAGATTTCCTACTAAGTGCATCAGCTACAACATTGGCTTTGCCCGGGTGATAACGGATGGCACAATCATAATCCTTCAGAAGTTCTATCCATCTTTGCTGTCTCATGTTTAACTCTTTCTGAGTGAAAATATATTTTAAACTCTTGTGATCAGTAAAGATTTCAAACTGTCGACCATACAAATAATGTCTCCAAATCTTTAGAGCAAAAATAATTGCTGCCAATTCCAAATCATGAGTTGGATAATTCAATTCATAACCTTTAAGTTGCCTAGAAGCATACGCAATTACTCTCCCTTCCTGCATCAAAAAACATCCTAGGCCCTTTCTTAAAGCATCAGTATAAACTACAAACTCATCACTACCACTTGGAATAGTGAGAATAGGGGCACTAGTCAATCTTCTTTTTAACTCTTGAAAACTTTGCTCACAATCATCACCCCATACAAATTTCATATTCTTCTCAGTGAGTTTGGTGAGAGGTTGAGCAATTCGAGAAAATCCCTCCACAAATCTCCTGTATTAACCTGCCATGCCCAAGAAGCTTCTAACTTCCGTTACATTTGTTGGTACTTCCCATTCAACTACAGCTTCTATTTTTCTTGGATCAACAGATATACCCTTCCCTGAAATCACATGGCCTAAGAAAGCAACTTCATTTAACCAAAATTCACATTTGCTGAACTTTGCATACAACTTCTTTTCTCTTAGTATGGACAATACATTTCTCAAGTGTTCCTCATGCTCTTGATTACTCCTTGAATACACCAATATGTCATCAATAAATATAATTACACAGATATCCAAGAGCAGTTGAAATATCCTATTCATTAGTTCCATAAAAGCTGCAGGGGCATTTGTCAAACCAAATGGCATCACCAAGAATTCATAATGACCATATCGAGTTCTGAAAGCTGTTTTTGAAATATCCTCCTCCTTGATCTTCAACTGATAGTAACCTGACCTCAGGTCAATCTTAGAGAATACTTGTGCACCCTGCAGTTGATCAAACAAATCATCAATTCTAGGTATGGGATACTTGTTTTTGATGGTCACCTGATTTAACTGTCTATAATCAATACAAAGCCTCAATGTTCCATCCTTCTTCTTCACTAATAGTACCGGAGCACCCCATGGGGATACACTGGGTCGTATGAAACCCTTATCTAATAATTCTTGTATTTGCTTCTTTAATTCCTCTAGCTCGAGTGGTGCCATTCTGTAGGGAGGCTTAGATATTGGGGTTGTACTGGAGACCAGATCAATAGCAAATTCACCCTCTCTATCTAGAGGTAAACCAGGCAAGTCATCTGGGAATACATCAGGGAATTCTTTGACCACTAAAATTTCATCTAGGTGGGTTTCCTGATTTGAATGCTCCTTTACACACACCATATAACAAAAACAACCTTTCTGCATAAGACGATAAGCTTGAAGTGCTGATATCAAGCAAGGAGGCAAATCATGCCTAATGCCCTCAAAGAAAAATATAGGCTGATCTGGTATGCAGAAAGTAATTATTTTCTTGTAACAATCAATACTAGCATGATGAGAAGATAACCAATCTATGCCAAGTATAATATCAAAACCTTGGATCTCTAGGAGAATCAAATCAGCACAGAGTTCGTGTTCTCCAATAGAGATCAAACAAGATGGGTAAACCAAGTTTGTTGCCAATGAATCTCCAACAGCAGTTGTTACATATAACATATAATCCAAGGGTCTAGGTAGAATATCCAAGTGACAAGCAAAGTATTGTGAAACAAAAGATAGGTTGGAGCCGGGATCAAACAAAACTTTTGCATTTCTTTTAGAAACATGAAGAATACCTTCCACCACTGATTTAGAAGCTTTAGAATCTTGTTCAGTGATAGCGTACACTCTAGCATGGGCTGAGGGTCTAGGAGATAGTGACTCTTTCTTCTTCCTCAGAGGGCAGTCTTTTATTTGATGATCCAACTTTCCACAAACAAAACAGGCTCTAGTCACCCAAAAACACTGACTTGTTTCATGATTTAATCCACATCTTACACATGCTGAGTCCTCCGCAGTGGTTTCCATTTCTCAAATCCAGATGTCTTAAACCTCTTGTTACTAGCTTCATATTCATTTTCTCTCATGCTTTTGCTAGTAAATTTGTCCTTTTAGTTCTTGCCAATGATTCCTTGAATTTCCTCCATGTCTCTTTCAATTTTCAAAGCTCTTTCTACCGTATCTGCATATGTTTGTAGTTTTAAAGCTGACATTCGGCTTCTTATTACTGGTCGTAATCCCCTTTCAAACCTTCTTGCTTTTCTAGATTCATCATCAGTCATATGTGTGGCAAACCTGGAGAGCTCAGTGAATTTAGATTCATACTTTGTAACCATCATACTTCCCTGAATAAGATTCAAGAACTCCAATTCTTTTTGCTCTCTTATACAATTTGAAAAATATTTATCGTTAAACTTTTCTTGGAATAACTTCCATGTCATTGGCTCATGTTTGATTTCAGACATCCTCTTAATCATTCTCCACCAGTGTTCAGCTTCTCCTTCCAGCATAAAGGTGGCAAGAAAAACCTTTTGATCATCAGGGTAATTTAAAGCATCAAATATTTTCTCTATCTGCATCATCCATCGTTCTGCCACCATTGGATCAGACTCGCCACTAAAACTGGGAGGACTAAGCTTCTTAAACTGTTCAATTCCCAACCCCGTCTGGTTCGATGTCCCTGTTCCATCATTTCTTCCTCGTAGGACAGGTTGTTGTTGTTATTGCATCACTTGGGCCATAGTCTCCAAAGTCCGCATGATACCACTTAATTGATCAACAGTAGATGCAACAGGAGAACAAGATGATCTCGTCATCCTTGCTTCCTAAAACATCAAAAGAACATTTTCTTTGATCAATCTCTAAATGATAGTTAATAAACCTCAAAAAAAGAATATTCTTAGTGATTCTCAAATCATGCTCTGATACCAACTCTGTCACGCCCCTCAAAATAACGACAATATTAAAATTTTCATCACAACTAATCCAGGATCCAAACACACATTTGAGGTCACTAAGAAAATATTCAGATCAAAATTTCACCTCTATAGTCTACAAATTTATAAACCCTGTGCAGTTCATAAACATACCACACAATCACTCGATAATTCATACAATCTGAACTCAACTCATCAAAATAATAACCACAACATAATTTCACAAGTGGGGAAGTCTATGCAGTCACCAAACCAACGTTTACCATAAGTTCATATCATTACATGAATTTAACTTAACATTCCAAAATCCTAAACATGAAGGGTCCTTTAACTTACACAAAATCCATGGGTTTAGATTCATCGTCAACATTTCATTAGATACAGAGTGGCTTATACAACAAATACATATATGCTAATAAAGATCAGCCCAAAATCTTCTAACTTTCCACTGCCTCAGCCCAATCTTAACATTTAAGCAAGCGGTACGCTATCCTGAAAAATTTATCAACAAACGGGGTGAGCATAAAGAGCTCAGCAAGTGACTAACATATCCATATCGAAATAGGATAATTTCCAAAGAGATAAAGTTTCACAATACAAGGCAAAATGTACGAATTCGTAGACATAATATCATTAGGTGCAGAATCACAATTGTCCTTTCAATCATACATATTTGGTTCATAACAGATGGGGCATAGAGTAATTGGAGCATATCAGTAACGAATGAAACATTTCGGAGTTTATCAATGGCGTATGAAATGTTCCGGAGCATATCAATGGCATATGGAACATTTCGAAGCATATCAACAGAGAATGAACCATTTCAGAGCATATCAAAAACAAATACCGTACAGAAGCTCAAACGTCGTCCTTGACGTTGCAATCATATCATTCTTATCCAAAGCATGTACAGAAACACATAATCAAAGCTCTGGATATCATATCAAACATATAGAAGGTGTAGTGGGATCTCAGTCAGAATGTGATTCATCCATTTCTGAATGACCACCTGACAGAAGTCTCCCACATCTGGGAGCTCCATCCACCCACGTCTAGGTGAAGCCAGAGGGGGCCGGCAGAGCATCGCAGGCTCTAAGCACATACCCTTTACCATTTCTGGCAAATGTCCAGAATAACACCCTTTACCATTTTTGGCAAAGGTCCAGACAATCCCACAACACCAGAGTATAAGAGGATAGTTTTATCAATAAGTAGCCTATATCGGAAGCACACGCGAAACAACAAAACGTACATGTGCCTTTTCGAGACAATACAATGCAAGGAACAAATCTCTCACAAATGTATTCAGATTTGGAATGAAAGGAAAGCAAGAGTATATAGGGATTCCAAGCAATCATATTTAGCTCAATTCAAATAAGAAGGTTGGATGAATTCCATATCCAAAGAAATGAAACAGAATACGGGAAATCGATCAGAGCTCGATTTCTGACAAAATTCAAGTGGCACATAGAACAAATACTTCAGATTATCATTTATGCTCCAATACCCATAAGAAAACTACTGTCGAAAGATATATCAATCTGTTTTCTGTTGAAACAAGTTTCGTATGAATCATGGTTTCCAACAAGGAGTTACCTTTGATTTGGTAACACAAGGTCAAGGACACAATCACTGTTTTGCAGAATACATAGGGTCGGATTCAACAGATAATAGGGTAGGCATTTGAATTCCAAAATTTTCAAACTATATGTCAAACGAAAGGTCTGCAAGTCTAGTTTCGGACGAAGTCAGTTTGGTACAAATCAGAATTTTCAACAGAGAGTTATAGGCATTTTAGTATCGAAAGGTCAGAAATCTTGATCCCTGTTTTGCAGCATCTATAGGCTCATTTGAAACAGATGATTGGGTAAGTATTCGGTGTCCAAAATCTACAAAATCAGTGTAAAAAGAAAGTTATAAGAGTCTAATTTCAAAAAAAATAGTTCCTACCTGAATTCACATTTTGTACTAAAAATTATAGCTGAAATAGTGTATAGGGGTCAGTTTACCGAAAAAATTTCAGAATCCATGGTTCTATGTCCAAAGAGGGACATTTCAGGTTCCAAATGGAAATCTTTCATATCTTTATGAATCAACATAAGAACAGAAGCTAATATTCTGTAGGATAGAGTTAGAACACTTGCCTTTGAGAATTTTGACCCTAAGTGAAAGGATTTGGGCAAGAACCCTTAAAGCCCCAATTTTTTTTTCTTCTTCTTCTTCTTCTTCTTCTCCTTCTTCTTCTTCTTCTTTCTTTCTTTCCCTGATCATCCACGCAGCTGCCTTCTCTGCTTCCTTAAGAACGAGGCAGAGAGGCTTAAACGGTGGAATTTGTCATTTTGTGCATTTTGCGATTTAGTCCTTGTATTTATTATATTTTCGATTAGGTCCTCAGGGTTTACATATAGGTCCTCAGATTTTTCTTTAACAAATCCTCCAACTCTTTTGAATAAGTCCTCAGATTCATACTTTGAAATTTTATTAAACTTAAAATAGATACTTACATTACAATTAGAAACTTATACGAAAATTCAGAAATGAGGGATGTTACATTATAGCTGCTCGTGTAGGGACACTAGGGATACAGTACAGGTGCTCATTGGAGAATGAGTTCACTGATTGATCCGCTTACGGAATGCTGGATGGTTGATAATGCCTTATTGTCAGACAGTGATTCCGTAGTCCTAGTGGTGTATTTGGTCCTTAGACTTGAGACACCAAGGATGTCCTGTATGAGTGCTCCACTCTTTCATACCAGACTTATAGGTTTGGTTGTCCCAGATCTAGTACAGCTGGTCATTGGGAGTGGTAGTCGACCTTACGAGGGCTATTAAGTGTCGATAGAGGATCATCCACTCTCGGCGTCATGAGAGGAATATCCCATGTGTTCTTGCTCAGACAAATCCCTGGCCAGGGTCATTCGGGTTGAGAGAGAAAGGTTTCTCCAAGAGAATCCGATTAGAGCGAGACTCGAGTAGAAACCGTATGGGCCTGACAGCACCATGCCCGATATACGGTCTCTAGGTTATTAGATGGATGATGGACTATAGGTACACGGTAACTGAGGACAGATAAGTCCATTGGATTGGATTCCCCTGTATCGTCTGAGGACTACAGCGTAGTGGCCTAGTACGTCCGTAGTCGATGAGTCGAGTGAATTATTACAGAGATAATAATTCATTGAGTTAGAAAGAGTTCTGACAGGTATGACTCAAGGTCAGCTCGATATTGGGCCTAAAGGGTCACACACATATGGTAGGCATTACGATGAGTAGAGGTTCAAATATGAGATATCCTACGGAGCCCTTGTTTTATTGGATGCAGATCCAATACCCACTAGGGGAGGACCCATTAGGGTTTGACAGGGGACCTTTATAAATAGGAGGGATTCAGAGCCTCATATGCTAGAGCCTTTACTTGCCTCTCCTATTCTCCTTCCCCTCTCCACCTCAGAGCAGGCCTGGAGTTTTGAGGAGCGTCGTCGCAGCCCTGCTGTGTGGATCACCGCTAGAGAGGAGGACGCTTGACCTCCTTCACCCTCTACTAAAGATCTGTAAGGAAACAAGGATATACGATCTCCCTAGGTAACATAATCTACTCTATACGCAGTTTTAAGTTTCGCAGATTTTGTGCACCAATCTTCGCACAATGACGAACATCTCTTTGGGAATCAGGGATTTTGTTTTTCTTGTTCTTCCGCTGCACATGTGATGCCGCCCCCAAGATTTCCCAACAGTGGTATCAGAGCCAGATTGTTCGTGCGAATGATTGGTTTTGAACTGCATATGTTGTGTTTAGGAAGAATTTTGACATCAAAATCATTGACGCAAAAACAAGGAAGGGTAGCAGCAGTTGCTGCCCTCGATCTGCGTGCGTGCAGCGCAACCGAAGGCAGGCAGCATAGGCGGAGTGGAGGCGGCGACAGCAACAAAGGGGAGTAGGGCATTAGGGTTTTTTGGGCAAAAGATAGTTTTGCCCCTTAGAATTTAAGAAATTTCAATTTATGTCTTTTGTCCAAATTATGAAAATAGCCCTATGAATTCAGAAATTCCCTATATGTCCCTGATTTCATAAAATACTAATTAATTAAAAGGTTTAGTTGATTATTATTTTTATCATTATCTAGTAGTCCTACATGATGATGATTATTTATACATGTGATGTATAATGTGTGGACGGATGATCATGAACCGTGTGATGTGTGTACTTGTGATTATTATTATTGAGGTATATGAGCCTCCATTATATTTCTCATTTATTGTTAGGCCTACGTGCCTATGATTAAGTTGTTATCACATAAGGAGGCGCAGCGGGAGCGTGGATGCGATAGCGGGACCCACGAGACGGATGATCGCGATGCATGAAGATGCATCAAGATGTCGACGGAACCAACGAGGATGAGATGGACGATCACAGGGCATGGAGATGCACCGTTGCACACATAGATTTTGATGTGAGTGATTAGGCCTACTGGCTCGGGCCTAATCACATTAGGTTGTGGTCCATGATCATCAGGTATGATTGCTTATACACATACTAGATATGTATATATATTTACATGCGATATAGATATATATTAAATATGTATATGTGTGACATGTCATATTAGGAGATCAAATCATAGAAACATCTCTCTCGATAATATTAAGTCGGTAAACGTGAGGCAATTAGATTGACACACGTGGCCTTCCATCGTTATAAGTAGGAACCGATTCCCGGTGTAGGTTGAGTTGGTCGAGTCCCTCGAGACTCACCTATATCACGATTCGCTATCTTGCTTATGACATATAGATGTCACCGATGACCTGAGGGCATGGTATGCTTGGTCGAGTCCCTCGAGGGTATATCATCAAATCAGACTCATCTTGTAACGAAGGTGTTGACTTAACCGAGCATCATGGTTGGTCGAGTCCCTCAAGACCATGGTGATTCGGAGGCCGAACAGGACAGGAATCACAAGGAGTTGTGATCGGCAAGAGTTGCCTACCTTTTAGGCTTAGTGTAATTGGTCGAGTCCCTCGAGGTTATACTAAGACGCTGATTGGATCATGATCCCCACTAGAAGTCTGCCGGAGACTTCCGTTTCACGTGCTGAGGGTGTCGCGTGACTCATTAGTAAAATAGTGGGAGCATATTAAGATAGAAATTCATATCTTGATAGTTTATTTCTTACAAAATCTATATGTTATTCATTTCTGCTGCATCTTTATTTTCAGAAAATGTCGCTTTCAAATCCCTTACGTGGCATACTTGATGTCAACCGCCTCATTGGTCCAAATTATACGGATTGGCTCCATAACTTGAGAATTGTTCTCACGGTAGAGAAAATCATGTACGTCCTTGATACAATGATGCCTACGTCCGAAGAAGGGGCAAGCGATGATGAGATCGCTCGCTACGTGAAGTACATTGATGACTCCACTCTTGCTCAATGCTATATGTTAGGCTCTATGACTCCTGAGTTACAGAGACAACATGAAAAGATGGATGCCAGATCCATTCTCCTATATGTCCGTAAATTGTTTGAGGAACAGGGAAGGACTCAGCGATATGAGATATCTAAGAGCCTCTTCCGTGCTAGGATGACTGAGGGGACACCGGTTCAGAACCATATCCTAAAGATGATTGAGTGGATAGAGAAACTCATAGGTCTAGGAATGGTCCTAGAGGATAACTTGTGTGTGGACATTGTGCTTCGGTCCCTACCAGATTCCTTTTCACAGTTCATAATGAATTTTAATATTAACAAGCTTGAGGTGACTCTCCTAGAGCTCCTCAATATGTTGAGGGAGGCAGAGAGTACTATTAAGAAAGAGAAGCCTGTTCTCTACACTGGTGAGACCAGAAAGAAAAGGAAAGCAGAAAAGTCCCTTAAGAAGGGAAAGGGCAAGGGCAGACCAGGTAAAACAAAGGTTGCTAAGAAAGATCAAGCAAAGGACAAAGGCCAGTGCTTCCACTGTGGTAAAGATGGGCACTGGAAGAGGAACTACAAAGAGTACCTTGTAGAGAGGGCGAAATAGAAGCTTGGAGAAGCTTCAGGTACATTCATGATTAATCTCCAATTGTCAGATTTTTGTGATAGTGCATTGGTATTGGATACCAGTATTGCTTATCACATCTACAATTTATTGTAAATTCTAGTAAAGCCAAGGGGAGATTGGTGAGAGGAATATTACAAAAATGTTTGTTTATGTTAGGCACTACTCCACACATCATGAATGTAAGTGTGTCTAAGAGGAAATGAGATAAGGTGAATAGCACATACCTATGGCATTGTAGGCTAGGTCACATCCATGAGGAAATGATTCAAAAGTTGCTAAATGATGGATATCTAGATCCATTCGACTATGAGTTATATGCAACTTGTGAGCCTTGCCTTCGTGGAAAACTGACCAACTCTCCATTTAGTGGAACTGGAGAGAGAGCCACTGAGCTGTTGGAACTCATATATAGTGATGTATGTAGACCCATGTCAACTCATGCCATTGGTGGTTACTCCTACTTCATTACCTTTACTGATGATTTCTTAAGGTATGGATATGTGTACTTAATGAAGTACAAGTCCGAGGAGTTTGAGAAATTCAGAGAGTATAAGAATGAGGTGGAGAACCAGATTGGAAAGAGTATCAAAACTCTTCGATAAGATCGAGGAGGTGAGTACTTAAGTACAGAGTTTACTCAGTTCCTCAAGGACCATGGGATATTATCCCAATGGACACCTCCTTATACACCTCAGCTCAATGGTGTCTTTGGAAGGAGGAATCGTACGCTGTTAGATATGGTACGGTCCATAATGAGTTTCGCTGACCTACCCATCTTATTCTAGGGATATGCCATAGAGACTGCAGCTTACCTTCTGAACAAAGTTCCAACTAAGTCGGTAGTGTCTACACCATATGAGATATGGAAAGGGAAGAAGCATGATCTTAAGGTTGTTAAGACTTGGGGCTGCCCTGCCCACATTGAAAGACACAACCCCGATAAGTTAGAATCAAGGACAGAGCGATGCAAATTTGTGGGATACCCCAAGGAAACTTATGGGTATTATTTCTATCATCTCGAGGACCAAAAGGTCTTTGTAGCTAAGAGAGCAGTGTTTCTTGAGAAGGAACATTCTTGGCGGAGATAGTGGGAGAATGATAGAGTTGAGCGAGGTTAGAGAACCAAGCTCAAGCACCACTCTACAGCCCGAGTCTGTTCAGGTACCTAATACACAAGTTTCAACTTTACGTAGGTCTGATAGAGTATCGCATCCTCCTGAGAGATATGTGGGACATATTGGAGGAGAGAATGTTGAGGATATTGATCCTCAAACCTACGAGGAGCCTATTATGAGTATAGACTCCGGGAAGTGGCAAGAAGCCATGAATTCTGAGATAGATTCTATGTACTCCAACAAGGTTTGGAACCTAGTTGATGCGCCCGAAGGTATTGTACCCATCGGTTGCAAGTGGATCTTTAAGAAAAAGATCGGAGTAGATGGAAAGGTAGAGACCTATAAAGCAAGGCTAGTGGCTAAGGGGTATCGTCAAAGGAAATGTGTTGACTACGATGAAACCTTCCCACCCGTAGCAATGCTAAAATCCATCAGAATTCTATTGGCTATTGCAGCACACTATGATTATGAGATCTGGCAAATGGATGTGAAAACTGCATTCCTCAATGGGAACCTCGAGGAGGAGGTGTATATGATGAAACCTGAGGGATTCGTGTCCAAGAACTGCCTAGATAAGGTATGTAGGTTGCTTAGATCCATTTATCGACTAAAGCAAGCTTCCCGAAGTTGGAACATAAGATTTGATGAGGCAATCAGATCTTATGACTTCGTTGAGAATGAAGATGAGCCTTGTGTGTATAGGAAGGTAAGTGGGAGCGCTATCACCTTTTTGGTGTTATATGTGAATGACATCCTGATCATTGGGAATGACGTAGGAATGCTATCCACAGTAAAGGCTTGGTTATCTAGACACTTCTCCATTAAGGACTTAAGGGAAGCATCCTATATCTTGGGGATTAGAATCTATAGAGATAGATCCAAGAGGATGCTTGGCTTGTCCCAATCCAGGTACATAGAAACCATTGTCAAAAGGTTTGGCATGGAAAATTCCAAGAGAGTTCTCATACCGATGAGACATGGGATATCGCTTTCTATGAGTATGTCCCTAAAGACTCCAGAAGAAAGGGCGAACATGGATATGATACCTTATGCCTCAGCAATAGGGTCTATCATATATGTCATGCTATGTACTAGGCCTGATATAGCGCATGCTCTGAGTGTCACGAGCAGGTATCAAGTGGATCCAGGCTTGGAGCACTGGAAAACAGTAAAGTGTATCCTTAAGTACTTGAGAAGGACTAAGGATCTTTTACTCGTATATGGAGGTAGTAGCCTTAAGGTTGAAGGCTACATAGACTCAAGTTTTCAGTTTGATGTCGATAATAGCAAGTCGAATTTGGGGTACGTGTACACCTTGAATGGAGGAGCAGTGTGCTGGAAGAGTTTCGAGCAAGATACTACTGCTAACTAGATCACAGAGGCGGAGTATATTGCTGCATCAAATGCAGTAAAGGAGGGAGTTTGGGTGAAGAAGTTTATCACAAATTTGGGAGTCGTGCCAGAGAGGGAGAAGCCGACTTCCTTATATTGCGACAACTATGGGGCGATTACTCAAATAAGGGAACCCGGGTCTCATCAGAAGTATTCTGAGGAGGTTCTAGCTTATCAAAGAGATCGTAACCCGAGGAGATGTAGTAGTGGAAAGAGTTCCATCCGAAGATAACATTGCAGATCCACTGACAAAGTCGTTGTCTCAGATTTTCTTTGAGCGTCACAGGGGTCTGATGGGGATCATACACATAGGTAATTGGCTTTAGGTCAAGTGGGAGATTGCTAGTCATAGGTGCCCAGCAAGCCAATCACATGAGTGATGGCACGTGTGACTTGATACAGAATTTTTTTGCTTATTATATTTTGGCATATATCACTTTATAACTATTGCATATATGTATGTATATATTGTGATATCCTTAGATTTGTACAATGGGAATCGAATCGTGATGAGATCACGATAATGAGATCGATTCACCTTTAAACACAGATCCTAAATAATCTCGGTCATAGGTTACTCGAGAGGGACATCATGATAACCGGACAGACTGGTGTGTTATATACCCGTCCATATGATGGATGTAGCTGGTCTCATAGCTGCTCATGTAGGGACACTAGGGATACAGTACAGGTGCTCATTAGAGAATGAGTTCACTGATTGATCCGCTTACGGAATGCTGGATGGTTGATGATGCCTTATTGTCAGACAGTGATTCCGTAGTCCTAGTGGTGTATTTGGTCCTTAGACTTGAGACACCAAAGATGTCCTGTATGAGTGCTCCACTCTTTCATACCAGACTTATAGGTTTGGTTATCTCAGATCTAGTACAACTGGTCATTGGGAGTGGTAGTCGACCTTACGAGGGCTATTGAGTGTCGATAGAGGATCATCCACTCTCGGCGTCATGAGAGGAATATCCTATGTGTTCTTGCTCAGACAAATCCCTGGCCAGGATCATTCAGGTTGAGAGAGAAAGGTTTCTCCGGGAGAATCCGATTAGAGCGAGACTCGAGTAGAAACTGTATGGGTCTGATAGCACCATGCTCGATATACGGTCTCTAGGTTATTAGATGGATGAGGGATTATAGGTACACGGTAACTGAGGACAGACAGGTCCAATGGATTGGATTCCCCTGTATCGTCTGAGGACTACGGCGTAGTGGCCTGGTACGTTTGTAGTCGATGAGTCGAGTGAATTATTACAAATATAATAATTCACTGAGTTAGAAGGAGTTCTAACAGGTATGACTCACGGCCAGCTCGATATTGGGCCTAGAGGGTCACACACATATGGTAGGCATTGCGATGAGTAGAGGTTCGGATATGAGATATCCGACGGAGCCCTTGTCTTATTGGATGCAGATCCAATACCCACTAGGGGAGGACCCATTAGAGTTTGACAGGGGACCTCTATAAATAGGAGGGATTCAGAGCCTCATAGGCTAGAGCCTTTGCTTGCCTCTCCTATTCTCCTTCCCCTCTCCACCTCAAAGTAGGCCTAGAGTTTTGATGAGCATCGTCGCAGCCCTGCTGTGTGGATCACTGCTAGATAGGAGGACGCTTGACCTCCTTCACCCTCTCCTAAAGATCTGTAAGGAAACAGGGGTATACGATCTCCCTATGTAACATAATTTACTCTATACGCAGTTTTAAGTTTCGTGGATTTTGCGCACCAATCTTCGCACAACGATGAACATCTCTTTAGGAATCAGGGATTTTGTTTTTCTTGTTCTTCTACTGCGCATGTGATGTCGCCCCCAAGATTTCCCAACAATTACGAGTATAGACTCCGGGAAGTGACAAGAAGCCATAAATTCTAAGATGGATTTCATGTATCCCAACATGGTTTGGAACTTAGTCGAAGCACCTAAGGGTATTATACCAATTGATTGTAAGTAGATCTTCAAGAAGAAGATCAGAGTAGATAGAAAGGTAGAGACCTATAAAGCAAGGCTAGTGGCTAAGGGGTATCGTCAAAGGTAAGGTGTTGACTATAACGAAACCTTCTCACCTATAGTCATGCTAAAATCCATCTGAATTTTATTGGCTATTGCAGCACACTATGATTATGAGATCTGGCAGATGGACATGAAAATTACATTCCTTAATGGCAACCTCGAGGAGAAGGGGTATATGATACAGCCTGAGGGATTCATGTCCAAGGATAGTCCAGATAAAGTGTGTGGGTTTCTTAGGTCCATTTATAGACTGAATCAAGCTTTCTGAAGTTGAAACATAAGATTTGATGAGGCAATCAGATCTCATGACTTCATTAAGAATGAAGATGAGCCTTGTGTATACAGGAAGGTAAGTGGGAGCGCTATCACCTTCTTTGTGTTATATATGAATGGTATCCTAATCATTGGGAATGATGTAAGAATGCTATCCACAATAAAAGCTTGGTTATCTAGACATTTTTCTATGAAGGACTTAGGAGAAGCATCCTATATATTAGGGATTCGAATCTATAGAGATGGATCTAAGAGGATGCTTGGCTTATCCCAACCCAAGTACATAGACACCATTGTCAAAAGGATAAGCATAAAAAATTCCAAGAGAGGTCTCATACCAATGAGACATGAGATATCACTTTCTAGGAGTATGTCCCCAAAGACTCTTAAAGAAAGGGCGAACATGGATAGGATACGCTATACCTTAGCGATAGAGTCTATGATGTATGTCATGCTATGTACTAGGCCTGATATAACGCTTTGAGTGTCATGAGCAAGTATCACGTGGATCTAGGCTTAAAAGAATAGAAAACAATAAAGTGTATCCTTAAGTACTTGAGAAGGACTAAGGATCTTTTATTGGTATATAGAGGTAGTAGCCTAAGTGTTGAAGGCTACACGTACTCAAGTTTCTAGTCCGATATCGATGATAATAAGTCTAATTCGGGGTATGTGTTCACTCTGAATAGAGGAGCAGTATACTGGAAGAGTTCCAACCAAGATACTATAGCTGATTCGATCACAGAGGTGGAGTATGTTGCTGCAACAGAGGCAGCAAAGGAGGGAGTCTGGATGAAGAAGTTCATCACAGATCCAGGAGTCGTGCCTAGCAACAATGAGTCAATTCCCTTATATTGTGATAATAACAAGACAATTGCTCAAGAGAAGGAACCTAGGTCTCATCAAAATCTAAATATGTTCTGAGGAGGTTCCACCTGATCAGAGAGATCGTGACCTTGTTGAATCTTTGATTTTGTTGATGAAACCAATTGATAGTGTTTATCTTATCTGCGCTTTAAGTGACACAGGAAGCTTTAATCAGGGAGAGACAATTAAAAGTAGGAAGAATCATATTTGGCCGGAGTGAAATATGTCAGAATATTGAACGTTGAGTCGGAGGATCGGTTGATGTATTGGTAGAAGGCTTCGGGCCATGGGTTCTAGCATTGGGCCAAGAAGAGTAGAAATTGCGCCAAGGAAATTAAAGTTGCATAAGTCAATTGGTCGATTGGGCAATAGGTCACAAGAGAGGACGATGCGTCGAAGAATCGGACGAGGCGTATATAAACCAATGACATGCCGAACAACATTTGATTAGCTTTGTAATAATTATTTATATTGAAGTAGGTTTTAGGCATAATTGAGCCAACTTAATTAGGGGCCAATTAGGCCTAAGTTTGGGTTGTGTTGGGCTAAGTGAAAGGCCCAAATAGTGACCCAACAAGTGGAACCGTCATATCTCCGAGACTGTGTCAGGTAGTGGTACCTCCAGACTGAGCAGTGGTACCACCCATTGGCAGGGTGTCAGGTAGTGGTACCACTAGACTGGGTGGTGGTACAACCTAGTGTTAGTGCTACCGATGATAGTATCACCAGTACCCCAAAAATCGGGGATGTGACACTTTTAAGTTCCAAGTTTGAATCCACTTGAGGCCTATAAATACCCCTCTTATCCCTGGTTAACATACATAAGCACAAAGAACTTAAAAGTGGGAAAACACTGAGCAATCACTTTGAGAGATCCCCTCCTCTAGATCTAAATTTTAGAATTCTATTTAGGGAGGAGTGAGTACTTGTAAAAGGTTGTCTCCTAAACCTGTGAAAAGGAAAAGAAGGGTATAAAAGGGTAGTTGATCTTCGCCCATTGAAAGAAGATTATTAGTGGATGTCAGTGGCCTCAACACAGGAGGAATCGGGAGTGGTTGTATGTCACGATGATCGAACCACTATAAAACTCGACTTAAATTTCTATTTTTCTTTTCATTCCCTTATTGCAAACTACTTTACTTCCTCGTTACTTTAGCTGCAAATTCTTACGAACTTTTTCAAAGTTAAGCAATTCTGATATCGATTTTTATCGAAACGAAGATTTTTCGAACTGACATTTTTTTTATCCGCTATACTAATTCACCCCCCATCTTAGTGTCGTTTTTTATCCTAATAGTCGGTATTAGAGTCATATTTTTTTTCATTTGGTTTAACAACCAAGAGAAATATCTTTTTTCGACTTTCAAGAGGGTCACTCTATCATTCGTCCTCCTATGTTCAATGGGACAGACTACACATATCGAAAAACTCGAATGAGAGTTTTCTTGCTTTCTTTGGATTTAAATTTATGGAGTATTGGGGAAAACAGCTTTCAAAAGTCTTCTCATCCAATGCACGATTAAAATGAGTTGGAGAAGAAGACTTTCTCTTTAAATGCCAAAGCTATGAATGTCTTGTTTCATGCTTTAGATAAAAATGAGTTCAATCGAGTGTCTATTTATGAAATGATATTCGATATTTGGCACACACTTGAAATTATATACGAAGGCACTAGTAGAGTTAAATATTCAAATATTAATATTTTGATGCATGATTTTGAATTGTTTTGTACAAAGCCAAATGAAACTATTATTGACATGTACATCCGTTTTATGAATGTCATTAATAGTTTGAAAGCTTATGGAAAATTTTTTTCAAATTTTGAACTTCTGAATAAAGTTTTGCGTTCTCTTCCTACAAACTAGGATCCCAAAATAACGTCAATACAAGAAGCAAATGATCGAAATAACTTTGCACTTAAAGAACTTATTGGGTCATTAATGACCTATGAAATGACATGCAAGGCACATAATGAACTTGATGAACTTGAGAATAAGCTTCCAAAGAACATGAAAGATTTGGCACTTAAAACTCAAGAAGACCACTCGAGCAAAATCTCAAGTGATGATGAAATAAAACTCCTCACAAGTAAATTTATAAAATTTGTAAAACATAAAACTAAGAATAAAAATAAACTTAAAAAGAAAAATTTGTCATTGAATAAGAAAGCACTCGAGGTAACTTGGGACGAAATGAGTGCATCCGAAGATGAGGAGCAAACCGATGAAGATGAAGTGGCAAATTTTGCTTTGGTGACTCTCGACAATAAGATAAACAACTCAAACAAAACTCTTTTTTTCTATTTTGAAATTACTTGATGCTTTTTCATGAGTTATTTTTAAATTAGTTATAAAAAATAAAAAAATTATAAAAAATATATATATCATGCTTCTTTTTTTAGTTATTTTGAAAAAATGATCATGACAATTACATGTTTTATGATAAAGAAACAAAATGTTAGATTTAAATCTAATGCTTGTACACCTAATAAGTTTAATTCTATGTATGTTTTAAAAAGCAATAATGTGTATCTCGATGATTTTCGTATTGCTTTTTTATTTTGATTTTAATTGAAAATACTCTATGTTTAATGAAATCATGTTTGATGATTTAATGATGCATAATGATGTAAGATGTAATAAAAATATTAAAAGTCTTGGTACCATACTTAATGATTTAATTATGCATGATAATTTGAAGTCTTGGTGATCTTTTTGATGAATCTTGTCTTTGTCTTTTGGTTTTAAACATCATGTATGATTTTAACATAAAAACAAAAATTTAGGCAGTATGAAATCAATCACATGAATTGAAACAACTAAATGGGAATGTATCATTAAAAATTTCTCTATCACTATCTTATCGATTTTTCAAAAAAAGATTAATGAATCTATTTATATTTTGAATCACTTGAATTATGAAAGTAATTTTGATGATTATGAATTTGAATGAATTTTGTCTATATCATGATCTTGATTTCTCAAAATTATAACTTGGGATTTTCCTTATATGAATCAAGATCTCCCATTTAATCTCTTATGTCTCTTTTTGCCATTTGCTAAAGAGAAAAATATCTACATTGATCTTTTGATTACAACTTGAAAGTTTTCTATGAATCAAGATTTTTTTTTTTTCACTAAAGAAGAGATTCATCCAAACGAATCTTGATTCTTTCACGTAATATTTAAAAATTAAGATTTATTATCAATCAAGATTTTTCATTAATTGTCCTCTTATGATTCTCCTTGGTATTTTCTTAAGATGAGATTTTCTATATGAATCTTGAGAATTCTTATGCATGAATCGAGATCATTTATTATTTGTTCTCTTACAATTCTTTTGTTGTTTACTAAAGAGAATACCTTTTTCGGAATTCATGACTTCAAATTTCTTTTGAAGATCTTTTACTATTTGATCTCCTAAGATTTTCTTTTGATTATTTAAGAGAAGATTTGTCAAAATGAATCATATTTTAGTATTTACATGATCTCATCTTTCATGATATGATTTTTCTTTGTATAATTCTTTGTATTCTTGAAGTATATCTAATCATCAATTTTTTCTTAATATCTTCCATACGATGACTTGAATATTTATACCTTTATGATATTCCTCTCTTTTTTCCTATGACAAAAGGGGAGAAAGAATTACTAGCGTGCATATCTCAAGGAAAGCACATTGCTAAGAAAGGCAAAACTTACAAGCTTGCACATTAAGGGAGATAGTTTTGCTAGCTTGGATAAATTGGTGTAATACGTGAAATGCTTTCAAACACTTACATTATTGAATGATTCTCCTTTTTGCCTATGACAAAAGGGGAGAAAATAAATTATGAATGTTTGGTACCAACAATCATGAAGTGATAAATGCTTAAAAATGTTGATTTAATATTTGGTATCATGAATGCCTTAGTATCATGCATGGGAGAAATGATGAATGTTTAATCTCATGATCAAAATGTTGATTTAATGCATGAAGTGATAAATGCTTAAAAATTTTAATGTCTTAGCTGCTAGTCATAGGTGCCCAGCAAGCCAATCACGTGAGTGATGGCACGTGTGACTTGATACAGAATCTTTTTGCTTATTATATTTTGGCGTATATCACTTTATAACTATTGCATAAATGCATATATATTGTGATGTCCTTGGATTTGTGCAATGGGAATCGGATCGTGATGAGATCACGATAATGAGATCGATTCACCTTTAAATACATATCCTAAATAATCCCGGTCATAGGTTACTCGAGAGGGACATCGTGATAACCGGATAGACTGGTGTGCTGTATACCCGTCCATATGATGGATGCAGCTGGTCTCATAGCTGCTCGTGTAGGGACACTAGGGATACAGTACAGGTGCTCATTGGAGAATGAGTTCACTGATTGATCCGCTTACGGAATGCTGGATGGTTGATGATGCCTTATTGTCAGACAGCGATTCCATAGTCCTAGTGGTGTATCTGGTCCTTAGACTTGAGACACCAAGGATGTCCTGTATGAGTGCTCCACTCTTTGATACCAGACTTATAGGTTTGACTGTTCTCAGATCTAGTACAGCTGGTCATTGGGAGTGGTAGTCAACCTTACGAGGGCTATTGAGTGTCGACAGAGGATCATCCACTCTCGGCGTCATGAGAGGAATATCCTATGTGTTCTTGCTCAGACAAATCCCTGGCCAGGGTCATTCGGGTTGAGAGAGAAAGAGTTCTCCGGGAGAATCCGATTAGAGCGAGACTCGAGTAGAAACCGTATGGGTCTGACAGCACCATGCTCGATATACGGTCTCTGGGATATTAGATGGATGAGGGACTATAGGTACATGGTAACTGAGGACAGACAGGTCCAATGGATTGGATTCCCCTGTATCGTCTGGGGACTACGGCGTAGTGGCCTAGTACTTCCGTAGTCGATGAGTCGAGTGAATTATTACAGAGATAATAATTCACTAAGTTAGAAGGAGTTCTGACAGGTATGACTCACGGCCAGCTCGATATTGGGCCTAGAGGGTCACACACATATGGTAGGCATTGCGATGAGTAGAGGTTCGGATATGAGATATCCGACGGAGCCCTTGTCTTATTGGATGCAGATCCAATACCCACTAGGGAAAGGACCCATTAGGGTTTTGACACGGGATCTCTATAAATAGGAGGGATTCACAGCCTCATAGGCTAGAGTCTTTGCTTGCCCTTCCTATTCTCCTCTCCCTCTCCACCTCAGAGTAGGCCTGGAGTTTTGAGGAGCGTCGTCGCAACCCTGCTGTGTGGATCACCGCTAGAGAGGAGGACGCTTGACCTCCTTCACCCTCTCCTAAGGATCTGCAAGGAAACAGGGATATACGATCTCCCTAGGTAACACAATCTCTATACGCAGTTTTGTGTTTTTGCGGATTTTTGCGCACCAATCTTCGCACGACGACGAACATCTTTTTGGGAATCGGGGATTTTTGTTTTCTTGTTCTTCCGCTGCGCATATGATGTCGCCCCCCATGATTTCCCAACAGTGGTATCAGAGCCAGGTTGTTCGTGCGAATGATTGGTTTTGAACTGCGTGTATTGTGTTTAGGAAGAAAATTGACGTCAAAATCGTTGACGCAAAAGCGAGGAAGGGCAGCAACAGTTGCTACCCTCGATCTGCATGCCTGCAGCCACCTGCAGCGGCAGCCGCAGTCGCAGCCAGGCAGCACAGCGCCGGCGCATGCGCAAGCGCTGTGCCTGCAGCAGCCGGCCGGCGGCCTGCTTGAAGCAGGCTTCGGCCGGCGGGGCTGGCAGCGTGGGCTGAGGCACCGCAGGGCAGAGCCGCGGGCAGAGGCGCCGCGGGGCAGCAGCGCGGGCTGAGGCACCGCAGGGCAGCGGCGCCTGTGGCCGCTGCTCCCACGGGCAAAAACCCCGCAGGGGCGGCCGCCAGCGAGGCAGCACCGCCTGCGGGCGCTGCCTCGCCGGCAGAACTGCCCGCGGAGGTGGCGACGCCCGCAGGCGAGGGCAGCGCCCCGCCCCTCGCCGCACAGGCCGCCGCCGGCAGGGTGGCGGCGGCGGCAGCAGCGAAGAGGGGAAAGGGCATTAGGGTTTTCTGGGAAAAAGACAGTTTTGCCCCTCGGAATTTGAGAAATTCCAGTTTCTGTCTTTTGTCCAAATTACGAAAATAACCTTAGGAATTGAGAAATTCCCTACATGTCCCTGATTTCAGAAAAATATTAATTAATTAAAAGGTTTAGTTGATTATTATTTTTATTATTATCTAGTAGTCCTACATGATGATGATTATTTATACATGTGATGTATGATATGTGGACGGATGATCATGGACCGTGTGATGTGTGTACTTGTGATTATTATTATTGAGGTCTGCGAACCTCCATTATATTTCTCGTTTATTGTCGGGCCTGCGTGCCTATGATTAAGTTGTAATCACATGAGGAGGCGCAGCGGGAGCGTGGATGCGACAGCAGGACCCACGAGACGGACGATCGTGATGCATGGAGATGCATCAAGATGTCGACGAAACCAACGAGGACGAGATGGACGATCACAGGGCATGGAGATGCACCGTTGCACACATAGATCTTGATGTGAGTGATTAGGCCTACTGGCTCGGGCCTAATCATATTAGGTTGTGGTCCATGATCATCTGATGTGATTGATTATACACATACTAGATATGTATATATATTTGCATGCGATGTAGATATATATTAAATATGTATATGTGTGACATGTCATATTAGGAGACCAAATTATAGAAACCTCTCTCGATAATATTAAGTCGGTAAACGTGAGGCAATTAGATTGACCCACGTGGCCTTCCATCGTTATGAGTAGGAACCGAATCCCGGTGTAGGTTGAGTTGGTCGAGTCCCTCGAGACTCACCTATATCGCGATTCGCTATCTTGCTTACGACATAGAGATGTCACCGGTGACCTGAGGACATGGTATGCTTGGTCGAGTCCCTCGAGGGTATATCATCAAATCAGACTCATCTTGTAACGAAGGTGTTGACTTAACCGAGCATCATGGTTGGTCGAGTCCCTCGAGGCCATGGTGATTCGGAGGCTGAACAGGACGGGAATCACAAGGAGTTGTGATCGGCAAGAGTTGTCTACCTTTTAGGCTTAGTGTGATTGGTCGAGTCCCTCGAGGTTACACTAAGACGCTGATTGGATCCTGATCCCCACTAGAAGTCTGCCGGAGACTTCCGTTTCACGTGCTGAGGGTGTCGCGTGACTCGTTAGTAAAATAGTGGGAGCATATTAAGATAGAAGTCCATATCTTGATAGTTTATTTCTTGCAAAATCTGCATGTTATTCATTTTGCTACATCTTTATTTTCAGAAAATGTCGCTTTCAAATCCCTTACGTGGCATACTTGATGTCAACCGCCTCACTGGTCCAAATTATACGGATTGGCTCCGTAACTTGAGAATTGTTCTCACAGCGGAGAAAATCGTGTACGTCCTTGATACAGTGATACCTACGCCCGAAGAAGGGGCAAACGAGGATGAGATCGCTCGCTACGTGAAGTACATTGATGACTCCACTCTTGCTCAGTGCTATATGTTGGGCTCTATGACTCCAGAGTTACAAAGACAATATGAAAAGATGGATGCCAGATCCATTCTCCTACATGTCCGTAAATTGTTTGAGGAACAGGGAAGGACTCAACGATATGAGATATCCAAGAGCCTTTTCCGCGCTAGGATGACTGAGGGGACACCGGTTCAGAACCATGTCCTAAAGATGATTGAGTGGATAGAGAAACTCACAGGTCTAGGAATGGTCCTAGAGGATAACTTGTGTGTGGACATTGTGCTTCAGTCCCTACCAGATTCCTTTTCACAGTTCATAATGAATTTTAATATGAACAAGCTTGAGGTGACTCTCCCAGAGCTCCTCAATATGTTGAGGGAGGCAGAGAGTACTATTAAGAAAGAGAAGCCAATTCTCTACACTGGTGAGACCAGAAAGAAAAGGAAAGCAGAAAGGTCCCTTAAGAAGGGAAAGGGCAAGGGCAAACAAGGTAAAGCAAAGGTTGCTAAGAAAGACCCAACAAAGGACAAAGGCCAGTGCTTCCACTGTGGTAAAGATGGGCACTGGAGAGAGAGCCACTGAGTTGTTGGAACTCATACATAGTGATGTATGTGGACCCATGTCAACTCATGCCATTGGAGGTTACTCCTACTTCATTACATTTACTGATGATTTCTCAAGGTATGGATATGTGTACTTAATGAAGTACAAGTCCGAGGCCTTTGAGAAATTCGGAGAGTATAAGAATGAGGTGGGGAACCAGACTGGAAAGAGTATTAAAACTCTTCGATCAGATCGAGGAGGTGAGTACTTAAGTACAGAGTTTACTCGGTTCCTCAAGGACCATGGGATATTATCCCAATGGACACCTCCTTACACACCTCAGCTCAATGGTGTTTCTGAAAGGAGAAATCGTACGTTATTAGATATGGTACGGTCCATGATGAGTTTCGCTGACCTACCCATCTCATTCTGGGGATATGCCCTAGAAACCGCAGCTTACCTTTTGAGCAGAGTTCCAACTAAGTCGATAGTGTCTACACCATATGAGATATGGAAAGGGAAGAAGCCTGATCTTAAGGTTGTTAAGATTTGGGGCTGCCCAGCCCACGTTAAAAGACACAACCCCGATAAGTTAGAATCAAGGACAGAGCGATGCATATTTGTGGGATACCCCAAGGAAACTTGTGGGTATTATTTCTATCATCTCGAGGACCAAAAGGTCTTTGTAGCTAAGAGAGCAGTGTTCCTTGAGAAGGAACACATTCTTGGCGGAGACAGTGGGAGAATGATAGAGTTGAGCGAAGTTAGGGAACCAAGCTCAAGCACCACTCTACAGCCCGAGTCTGTTCAGGTACCTAATACACAAGTATCAACTTTACGCAGGTCTGATAGAGTATCCCATCCTCCTGAGAGATATGTGGGACATATTAGAGCAGAGGATGTAGAGGATATTGATCCTCAGACCTACGAGGAGGCTATTATGAGTATAGACTCCGGGAAGTGGAAAGAAGCCATGAATTCTGAGATGGATTCTATGTACTCCAATAAGGTTTGGAACCTAGTTGATGCACCCGAAGGTATTTGTACCCATCGGTTGCAAGTGGATCTTTAAGAAAAAGATCGGAGTAGATGGAAAGGTAGAGACCTATAAAGCAAGGCTAGTGACTAAGGGGTATCGTCAAAGGCAAGGTGTTGACTACGACGAAACTTTCTCACCCGTAGCAATGCTAAAATCCATCAGAATTCTATTGGCTATTGCAGCACACTATGATTATGAGATCTGGCAGATGGATGTGAAAACCGCATTCCTCAACGGGAACCTGGAGGAGGAGGTGTATATAATGCCACCTGAGGGATTCGTGTCCAAGAACTGCCCAGATAAGGTGTGTAGGTTGCTTAGATCCATTTATGGACTAAAGCAAGCTTCCCGAAGTTGGAACATAAGATTTGATGAGGCAATCAGATCTTATGACTTCGTTAAGAACGAAGATGAGCCTTGTGTATACAGAAAGGTAAGAGGGAGCGCTATTAGCTCTTTGGTGTTATATGTGGATGACATCCTCATCATTGGGAATGACATAGGAATGCTATCCACAGTAAAGGCTTGGTTATCTAGACACTTCTCCATGAAGGACTTAGGAGAAGCATCTTATATCTTGGGGATTAGAATCTATAGAGATAGATCCAAAAGGATGCTTGGCTTGTCCCAGTCCAGGTACATAGAAACTATTGTCAAAAGGTTTGGCATGGAAAATTCCAAGAGAGGTCTCATACCGATGAGACATGGGATATCGCTTTCTACGAGTATGTCCCCAAAGACTCTAGAAGAAAGGGCGAACATGGATATGATACCTTATGCCTCAGCAATAGGGTCTATCATGTATGCCATGCTATGTACTAGGCCTGATATAGCGCATGCTCTGAGTGTCACGAGCAGGTATCAGGCGGATCCAGGCTTGGAGCACTGGAAAGCAGTAAAGTGTATCCTTAAGTACTTGAGAAGGACTAAGGATCTTTTACTAGTATATGGAGGTAATAGCCTTAAGGTTGAAGGCTACACTGACTCAAGTTTTCAGTCTGATGTCGATGATAGCAAGTCGAATTCAGGGTATGTGTACACCTTGAATGGAGGAGCAGTGTGCTGGAAGAGTTCCAAGCAAGATACCACTGCTGACTCGACCACAGAGGCGGAGTACATTGCTGCATCAGATGCAGCAAAGGAGGGAGTCTGGGTGAAGAAGTTCATCACAGATTTGGGAGTCGATACAGATAGCAACAAGTCGACTTCCTTATATTGCGACAACTATGGGGTGATTACTCAAATAAGGGAACCCGGGTCTCATCAGAAGTGTTCTGAGGAGGTTCCAGCTTATAAGAGAGATCGTAACCCGAGGAGATGTAGCAGTGGAAAAAGTTCCATCCGAAGATAACATTGCAGATCCACTGACAAAGCCGTTGTCTCAGATTGTCTTTGAGCGTCACAGGGGTCTGATGGGGATCAGACACATAGGTGATTGGCTTTAGGTCAAGTGGGAGATTGCTAGTCATAGGTGCCCAGCAAGCCAATCACGTGAGTGATGGCACGTGTGACTTGATACAGAATCTTTTTGCTTATTATATTTTGGCGTATATCACTTTATAACTATTGCATAAATGCATATATATTGTGATGTCCTTGGATTTGTGCAATGGGAATCGGATCGTGATGAGATCACGATAATGAGATCGATTCACCTTTAAATACATATCCTAAATAATCCCGGTCATAGGTTACTCGAGAGGGACATCGTGATAACCGGATAGACTGGTGTGCTGTATACCCGTCCATATGATGGATGCAGCTGGTCTCATAGCTGCTCGTGTAGGGACACTAGGGATACAGTACAGGTGCTCATTGGAGAATGAGTTCACTGATTGATCCGCTTACGGAATGCTGGATGGTTGATGATGCCTTATTGTCAGACAGCGATTCCATAGTCCTAGTGGTGTATCTGGTCCTTAGACTTGAGACACCAAGGATGTCCTGTATGAGTGCTCCACTCTTTGATACCAGACTTATAGGTTTGACTGTTCTCAGATCTAGTACAGCTGGTCATTGGGAGTGGTAGTCAACCTTACGAGGGCTATTGAGTGTCGACAGAGGATCATCCACTCTCGGCGTCATGAGAGGAATATCCTATGTGTTCTTGCTCAGACAAATCCCTGGCCAGGGTCATTCGGGTTGAGAGAGAAAGAGTTCTCCGGGAGAATCCGATTAGAGCGAGACTCGAGTAGAAACCGTATGGGTCTGACAGCACCATGCTCGATATACGGTCTCTGGGATATTAGATGGATGAGGGACTATAGGTACATGGTAACTGAGGACAGACAGGTCCAATGGATTGGATTCCCCTGTATCGTCTGGGGACTACGGCGTAGTGGCCTAGTACTTCCGTAGTCGATGAGTCGAGTGAATTATTACAGAGATAATAATTCACTAAGTTAGAAGGAGTTCTGACAGGTATGACTCACGGCCAGCTCGATATTGGGCCTAGAGGGTCACACACATATGGTAGGCATTGCGATGAGTAGAGGTTCGGATATGAGATATCCGACGGAGCCCTTGTCTTATTGGATGCAGATCCAATACCCACTAGGGAAAGGACCCATTAGGGTTTTGACACGGGATCTCTATAAATAGGAGGGATTCACAGCCTCATAGGCTAGAGTCTTTGCTTGCCCTTCCTATTCTCCTCTCCCTCTCCACCTCAGAGTAGGCCTGGAGTTTTGAGGAGCGTCGTCGCAACCCTGCTGTGTGGATCACCGCTAGAGAGGAGGACGCTTGACCTCCTTCACCCTCTCCTAAGGATCTGCAAGGAAACAGGGATATACGATCTCCCTAGGTAACACAATCTCTATACGCAGTTTTGTGTTTTTGCGGATTTTTGCGCACCAATCTTCGCACGACGACGAACATCTTTTTGGGAATCGGGGATTTTTGTTTTCTTGTTCTTCCGCTGCGCATATGATGTCGCCCCCCATGATTTCCCAACATTAGCATCACGTATGATATGCCCATAGTGATGATTGATTTATTTTTGGTATCATGCATGAAGTAAGGATGAAATTTAAGGTTTCAAAATTATATATATTTTAATTTAAAATTATAGTGATGCACAAACATATTGAATTAAGAATGATAATTTATCTTTGTCATGGTTTGGAAATTGATGCAAAGGGAAAAGAATTACAACATTGTATTCTTCCCTTCTATTTGACAACGACAAAGGGAGAGATAAATTTGCTAGCTTGCATGTTCTAAAATGATGTAAAACTTGCTAAATTTGCTAGTTTACAAATTGTAAGAAAAAAAAACTTGCTAGGAAGCAAAATGCTAGCTTGCATTTCTCAAAAGAGAAGAAAGAACTTGCTATCTTGAACATTACCAAGAATTGCTAGCTTGCAATCTCAAGAGAAGCAAAAGTGCTATCTTGCCTATCTCAAGAAGCAAAATTTGTAAACTTGCACAACTCAAAATTGTTACTAGCTTGTATATTGTAAAACTTGCATATCTCTAAAACTTGATAGTTGCACTTCTCCTTTTTATTGATGACAAAGGGGGAGAAGATATGATGATATAAGAATCATATATGGTAGGATGTAATAGATATGATGATATAAGAATCATACAAGATAGGATGTAATATACTTTGATATTTTGATACCATGATGATTTGAAATATTTATAATCATGTATGCAAAACTTATGATAACGATGCATGCAATGCAATGATATACATATAATGTGTTGCAAATATTCATAATTAATTTTACTTTGACTTGAATTCAATTTGAATTCAAGGTTCTATCAATATGGCATATTGATAGGGGGAGTTAAGGTTAACTCTGTCATCAATTGGTTGTCATCATCAAAAAAAGGGGAGATTGTTGAATCTCGAATTTCGATAATGAAACCAATTGATATTGTTTATCTGATATGCGCTTTAAGTGACGTAGGAAGCTTCGATCACGGAGAGACAATTAAAAGCAGGAAGAATCATGTTGGGCCAGAGTGGAATATGTTAGAATATTGCATGTCAAGCTAGAGGATCGGTTGATGTATTAGCAGAAGGCTTCGGGCCATGAGTTCGGGCATCGGGCCAAGAAGAGCGAAAATTGTGCCAAGGAAATCGGAGTTACATAGGTCAACTGGCCAATTGGGCAATTGGCCATAAGAAAGGACGATGCGCCGAAGAATCGGACGATGCGTCGATGAACCAGTGACATGCTAGACAATATTTGATTAGCTTTGTAATAATTGTCTAGATCGAAGTAGGTTTTAGGCGTAATTGGGTTGGAATTGGGCCAACTCAATTAGGGGCCAATTGGGCCTAAGTTTGGGCTGTGTTGGGCCAAGTGAAAGGCCCAAACAATGACCCAACAAGTGGAACCGTCATGGCACAATCTCCGAGACTATGTCAGGCGGTGGTACCGCTAGTCTGGGCGATGGTACCACCCAGACATAGTCTCTGAGACTGTGTCAGGCGGTGGTACCACCCAATAGTAGGGTGTCAAGTGGTGGTACTAACAGACTGGGCGGTGGTACCACCTAGTGTTAGTGCTGCATGCGGTGGTACCGTCAATACCTTGAAAACTGAGGATGAGACAATTTTAAGCTTTGAGTTTGAATCCACTTGAGGCCTATAAATACCCCTCTTATCCTTGGTTAACATACACAAGCACATAGAACTTAAAAGTGGGAAAATGCTGTGCAATCACTTGAGAGATCCCCTCCACTAGATCTAAAGTTTAGAATTTTGTTTAGGGAGGAGTGAGTGCTTGTAAAAGGTTGTCTCCTAAACCTGTGAAAATGATAAGAAGGGTGTAAAAGTGTAGTTGATCTTTGCCCATTGAAAGAAGATCATTAGTAGATGTCGGTGGCTTCAACGGAGGAGGAATCAAGAGTGGATGTAGGTCACGACGATCAAACCATTATAAAACTCGGTTTGCATTTCTATTTTGCTTTTCATTCCCTTACTATAAACTTCTTTACTTCCTCATTACTTTAGCTGCAAACTCTTATGATCATTTTTAAAGTTAAGAAATTATGTTATCGGTTTTTATCGAAACGAAGATTTTTCGAACCGATGTATATTCGCTGCAATAATTCACCTCCCCCCCCTCACTTAGTGTCATTCTTGATCTTAAAAGACCCAAGAAGATGTAGTAGTAGAAAAAGTTTCATCCGAAGATAACATCGCAAATTCACTAAAAAGTCGTCTTAGATTGTCTTTGAGTGTCATAAGGGTCTGATGGGGATTATACATATAGGTGATTGGCTTTAGGTTAAGTAAGAGATTGCTAATCATAGGTGCCTTGCAAGCTAATCACGTGAGTGATGACACATATGATATGACACACTCTTTTTGCTTATTATATTATTTAGCATTTTATCACTTATATTGTTTGTTGCATATATGCATATATATATATATATATATATTGTGATGTCTATGTATTTCTGTAATAGGAATCGGATTGTGATGAGATCACAATAATGAGATCGATTCACCTTTAAACATAGATCCTAAATAATACTGGTCATAGGTTACTCAAGAGGGACATTGAGATAACCGGACAGAATAGTATGCTATATACTCATCCATATGATGGAGGCAGTTAGTCTCATAGCTACACTCATGTGGGGACACTAGGACTATAGTGAATTTGCTAATTGGAGAATGAGCTCACTAATTGATCCGCTCATGGAATAGTGGATGGTTGATGATGCCTTATTGTCGGACAACGATTCCGTCGTCCCAGTGGTGTATTTAGTACTTAGACTTGAGACACCATGGATGTCCTATATGAGTACTCCACTCTTTTATATCGAATTTATAGGTCTGGAAGTTTCAGATCAGATCCGGTCATCGGGAGTGGCAGCCAACCTTATGAGAAATATTGAGTGTCGATAGAGGATTATACACTCTCGATGTCATGAGAGGAATATCCCATGTATTCTTGCTCAGACAAATCCTTAGTCAGGGTCATTCGGATTGAGAGAGAAAAAGTTCTCCGGGAGAATCCGATTAGAGCGAGACTTACGTAGAAACCGTATAGGTCTGACAGCACCATGCCCGGTATACAATCTATGGGATATTAGATGAATGAGGTGTTAGGATCAAGTTGGCAATAAGAGGGGGGGTGAATTAGTGCTTACGATAAAAATATCGATTTTGAAAAATTATGTTCGATGAAAATCGATATCGGAAAAGTGTGCTTGACTTAGAGTAAGTGAACGAAGCAATTAACTCAGAAAATAGTAACAAAGATAATAAAAAGTAGAATAGAAATTACACACCGAGTTTATAGTGGTTCGGTCGTCGTGTCCTACATCCACTCCTGATTCCTCTTCACTCGAGGCCACCAGCTTCTACTACCGATCTTCTTTCAATGGACGAAGATCAACTACCCTTACAACTCTTTTGTCTTTTCATAGGCTTAAGTGAAAACCTTTACACCTCTAGACCTCACTCCTCCCTTAAAAATCTTCTAACTCTAGAAGGAAGAGACTTACTAAACTTAGAGAGATTACAACACTTTTTCATCTTAGAATTATTTCCTCTTTTTGCTCAATTCTTACATCTCCATGCAGCAATAGCTGGGGTATTTATAGACCCCAAATTACTTCAAAAATAGAGCCAAAAAAGATCTTATCCTAGGTCCTAGTGGTACCACCGTTTGTGCTGGGTGGTACCACCACTTGTGCTGGATGGTACCATCACTTGCAGCACTGATAGTGTTGGGTCCAGTCCATATGTGGGCTTGGACAATTTGGGCCATAAGCCCAAATCAACTAATTGGAGATTAGAGAGAACGAAATTAGGGTGATATTAGAGTAAGAGCGTGCAGCGTGCGGCGGCGTGCAGAGAAAAAAGGAGAGAGAAATAAAGAGAGAAAGTAAGGTTTCTGAGTTTTTCTGCTTGACGATTGGTGGCCAAACGTTGTCAGTTTCGGCCCAAATTTTATGTGGAGAATCCTTGCAGCAAACTCTACAATCCTAACGGTGTTGATCTATAGTTTACCCTCTCTAAGGTACTTTCCTACAATATCCACTCTGTGAGACCTAGAATTCTCTTTGGAGGAGATCCACCTATGTGATGAAGATATGCTATCCTTGAGCCAAGATCTATGATCTTGATGTTATTCTGATCCTCTAGTTATTCTAGAGAAGACCTACTGTAAACTTGTTATCATTATTATTAATAGTGGAAGTTTGAGGTGGACTACGGTCCCGTGGTTTTTCCCACATTGGGTTTTCCACGTTAAAAAGATTTGGTCTCACTGTGTGATTGATTTATTGCTCTATTGTTTATGCTGTGCTGATTGATATTAGCATTTTGATATTAAGTTGGTATTTTGATGAGGAACCTATTTTGATACACAAAGAGGGAAAAGAATTATTCCGCATTAACAGGTTTCTTCCCAACAAGTGGTATCAGAGCATCAGGTTGTTTGGTGCTAGTTTTCTTGTGTGATTGAAATGGAGCAGTCAGATGGTATGATTAAATTGAACTCATCAAATTATTCCACTTGGAGGCGTCTGATGGAAGATTTGCTCTATTGCAAAGATTTGTATAAGCCTATCAAGGTTAAAGATAAACCTTCTATTATGGACGATGAAGAATGAGAAGTTCAACATAGAAAAACTATTGCCTATATTAGAAGATGGATGGATATAAACTTGCATGAGCATGTTTCAGATGAAATCAGAGCTGATGTTGTTTGGCAAAGGTTAGAAAATCTCTTTACGAAAAAGACAGTGGGAAATAGAATTTCTCTCCTCAGAAGGCTTGTAAATTTAAAGTATAAAGATGGTGGTAACATTGTTGAGCACATAAGCCTATTTCAGAGTCTTGCAAACAAGTTGGTTGCTATGAAAATGAATATAGATGATGAGATGCAGGAATTATTACTTCTCAGCTCTTTACCAGAAAGTTGGGAAACGTATGTGGTGACTATTTGTAACTCCACGCCAGAGGGGACTCTAACCATAGATATGGTTAAAGACAGTTTGCTAAATGAAGATGCAAGAAGGAAAGAATAGGGTGAATCTTCTTTTGGTGCATTTGTTACTGAAAAACAAGAAAGACGTGGAAGAAGTCATAGCAGAAATCCATATGGTTATAGAGGAAGATCCAAGTCTAGAAGAGTATCAAATGTTTTCACTGTAATAGGCCAGGTCACATGAAGAAAGAGTGTAGGTTTTGGAAGCGAGAACAGAATGAAATGAAGAAAAATGAGAAAGAGATCAATACAGTTGCTGCTGAAGGTAATATCACTATTGTCTGTGATGAAAGTTGTGTTAGCCTTGTAGCTCAGGACAGTAATTGGGTAATTGACTCTAGTGCTTCATTTCATGTTACTTCTCATGGTGATTTCTTTAGATCTTACAGTGCTGGTGATTTTGGTAATGTTAGAATGGGAAACAATGGTACATCTAAGATTGTGGGTATTGTAGATATTTGCTTGGAGACCAGTATTGGGAGCAAATTGATACTCAAAAATGTAAGACATGTTCCAGATATTCGTCTTAACTTGATATCTACAGGTAGACTTGATGATGAGGGCTTTGCACATTATTTTGGTGAAAGTAAATGGAAACTCACTAAAGGTTCTCTAATTGTGGCAAAAGGAAAGAAGATTAACTCTTTTTATGTCATGGAAGCTAAGCTACACAAAGGAGAGATTAATGCAATTTGAAAAGGTGAAAGTATAGATCTTTGGCATAAGAGGCTTGGACATATCAGCGAGAAGGGACTTCAAACTCTTGCTAGAAAGTAGTTCTTACCAGAGTTGCAAGGTACATCTCTTAAATCTTGTGATCATTGCTTAGCTGGAAAAACACATAGAGTTGCATTTCAGACATATCCATCATCTAGAAGATCTGATGTTATTGATTTAGTTCATACTGATGTTTGTACTATGCAAACTAGAACTCTTGGAGGTGCTCTTTATTTTGTTACTTTTATTGATGACCATTCTAGAAAAGTTTGGGCTTTTGCTTTGAAATCTAAAGACCAGGTACTCGATGCTTTCAAGGAGTTTCATGTCAATGTTGAAAGAGAAACTGGCAGAAAACTAAAGTGTGTTCGATCAGATAATGGTGGCGAGTACAGGGGTCCTTTTGAGAATTATTGCAGGTTCCATGGTATCAGACTTGAGAAAACAGTTCCTAAAACTCCTCAGCAGAACGGTGTGGCAGAAAGGATGAATAGAACCATTGAAGAAAGGATTAGGTGTATGCTTTCCCACGCCAAGTTACCAAAGTCATTTTGGGGGGAGGCTATGAGAACTACAGTTGACCTGATAAATCTTTCTCCATCAGTTCCTCTGCAAGGTGATGTTCCAAAGAGAGTATTGAGAGGAAAAGATATATCTTATAATCATTTGAGAGTCTTTGGGTGTAAAGCATTTGTTCATATTCCCAAAGATGAGAGGTCCAAGCTTGATAATAAGGCAAAAGCATGTATCTTCTTGGGATATGGTCATGAAGAGTTTGGGTACAGATTATGGGATCCAGTGAACAAGAAGATTATTAGAAGCAGAGATGTTGTGTTTCTTGAAGACCAATTGTTTGATGATGGTGATAATGTTGAGAAGCCAGAAACCTCTATTTATATTCCTTGGAGTTTGGGTCCAGTTCCTTCACCTGTAGTTCATGATGATCATGGGGGAGATGAACAAGAAGATTGTGGTGAGAATACTAGTGATGATACACCTACAATTGATGATGCTGAACCAACTGAACATACACCTCCACCACCAGTTGAGATTCCATTGAGAAGATCCACTAGAGAGCGACAACCCTCTACCAGATATCCTCCACATGAGTATGTTATGCTTACTGACGGGGGAGAGCCAGAAACTTACCAAGAAGCTATTCTACATGAGAATAAGAGTGAGTGGGTTAAAGCCATGCAAGAAGAGATGAGATCCTTGCTTGAGAACCACACCTATGACTTGGTAAAGCTGCCGAAAGAGAAGAAAGCTCTCAAGAATAAGTGGGTTTATAAATTGAAGACTGAAAATAATAGCTCACAACAAAGATACAAGGCACGACTAGTTGTGAAAGGATTCAGTCAGAAGAAAGGTATTGACTTTGAAGAAATATTTTCTCTGGTTATGAAAATGTCCTCTATCCGAGTTGTTCTTGGTTTGGCTGCCCGCTTGAATTTAGAAGTTGAGCAACTTGATGTAAAAACAGCATTTCTTCATGGTGACTTAGAAGAAGAAATTTACATGGAGCAACCAGAAGGTTTCAAAGTCAAGGGAAAAGAAAATCTGGTATGTAAGCTAAGGAAAAGCTTATATGGACTCAAACAGGCACCTAGACAGTGGTACAAGAAGTTTGATTCCTTTATGATGAGCCAAGGGTATGATAGAACCACATCTGATCATTATGTGTTTATGAAGAAATTTTCAGATGATGATTTTATTATTTTACTGCTATATGTTGATGATATGTTGATTGTTGGCCATGATGTTGGAAAAATTGAAAAGCTTAAAAGAGAGCTAAGTAAGTCTTTTGCCATGAAAGACTTAGGATCGGTGAGACAAATACTTGGCATGAAGATTCTTCATGATAGGAAGAAAAGAAAGATTTGGCTATCTCAGGAGACTTACATTGAAAATGTTCTTGAAAGATTCAACATGAGTAAAGCCAAAGCAATTTGTTCTCCATTTGCAGGTCATTTCAAGCTGAGTTCAAAACAATGTCCTACAAGTGAGAAAGAAAAAGAAGAAATATCCAGAGTGCCTTACTCATCTACAGTAGGCAGTTTGATGTATGCTATGGTTTGTACTAGGCCAGATATAGCTCATGCAGTTGGAGTTGTTAGCCGATTTCTCTCAAATCCTGGAAAGGAACATTGGGCAGCAGTGAAATGGATATTAAGATATCTAAGAGGTACTTCCAGGTTGTGTTTATGTTTTGGTGATGATGAACCTGTGTTAGAATGGTACACAGATGCAGACATGGCAGGTGATACTGATTCTAGGAAGTCCACTTCGGGATTCTTGATGACATTTACAGGAGGAGCAGTCTCTTGGCAGTCTAAGTTACAGAAGTGTGTTGTTCTATCAACCACAGAAGCAGAATACATAGCAGTTACTGAAGCCTGCAAGGAAGCTTTATGGATGAAAAAGTTTCTACAGGAATTGGGCTTGAAACAGGAAGGATATACTGTTTACTGTGACAGTCAGAGCGCTATTCACCTCTCCAAGAATTCAACATACCATTCTAGATCCAAGCATATTGATGTGAGATATCACTGGATTCGTGATGTGCTTGAGATGAAAGAATTACAGTTGGAAAAGGTGCATACCAATGATAATGGTTCAGATATGTTGACAAAGTCTTTGCCTAAGGAGAAGCTTGAAGCATGTAGGTGAAGAGCGGGCTTGGTACAGCCCATCATATGAGCTGGAGGGGGAGAATTGTTGGGTCCAGTCCATATGTGGGCTTGGACAATTTGGGCCATAAGCCCAAATCAACTAATTAGAGATTAGAGAGAACGAAATTAGGGTGAGATTAGAGTAAGAGCGTGCAGCGTGCGGCGGCGTGCAGAGAAAAAAGGAGAGAGAAATAGAGAGAGAAAGTAAGGTTTCTGAGTTTTTCTGCTTGACGATTGGTGGCCAAACGTTGTCAGTTTCGGCCCAAATTTTATGTGGAGAATCCTTGTAGCAAACTCTACAATTCTAACGGTGTTGATCTACAGTTTACCCTCTCTAAGGTACTTTCCTGCGATATCCACTCTGTGAGACCTAGAATTCTCTTTGGAGGAGATCCACCTATGTGATGAAGATAAGCTATCCTTGAGCCAAGATCTATGATCTTGATGTTATTCTGATCCTCTAGTTATTCTAAAGAAGACCTACTGTAAACCTGTTATCATTATTATTGATAGTGGAAGTTTGAGGTGGACTACGGTCCCGTGGTTTTTTCCACATTGGGCTTTCCACGTTAAAAAGATTTGGTCTCACTGTGTGATTGATTTATTGCTCTATTGTTTATGCTGTGCTGATTGATATTAGCATTTTGATATCAAGTTGGTATTTTGATGAGGAACCTATTTTGATACACAAAGAGGGAAAAGAATTATTCCGCATTAACAGGTTTCTTCCCCACAGATAGTGGGAAATATCACTACTTAGTTTGGCTGGTACTACCACTTGACATAATCTGGGAGATTGTGTTTGAGCAGTACCATCGCCTAAACTAGTGGTACTATAGCTTGACATAATCTGGGAGCCTATGTCTGAGCAGTACCTCCGCCCAATCTGGCGGTACCACCGCTTGACCCTGCTACAGGACACTAAATGGGTCAAACAATAGGCACAATTCAGTCATGATTCAGGCCCAATTAGTCCCTAATTGAGTTGACATTGTTTCACCCAAATACCGACTAAATTAGACCTAAACTAACTCGATCTAGATAAATTATTACAAAGTACAAATCATATATTGTCCGGCATGTTATTGGTTCTTCCAGTGCTTTGTCCGATCCTTCGGCGCATCGTCCTCTCCTTCGGCATATTGCCCAATCGGTATGTTGACTCCCGTAACTTCTAATCTCCTTAGCGCAATGTCCAATGCTTCGGTCCGATGCCTGAACTCACGGCACGAAGTTCTTCTACCGGCATGTCGACAAATCCTCTGGCCCGATATCCAATCTCTTGATATGTTTTACTCCGACCCAACGTCTGATTCTATGCTATTGATCGAGGTTGATCATCATAATCACCTCTATGATACTCGAATCGATAAAGATCGGATTCAGTTAAATTTATAAGTAACTAAATCAACGCATGCACTAGAGAACGAGGCAAAGGCCGCCTCAATTAATGTAGTATGTCATATGGATTCTAAGTGCTGATTAATTTAAGTGAATGCAGTGTCATCTTCGAGCAATTGATACGGAGAGATTAATTTTCCATTGATGAAGTATGAGGTTGCATTTTGCTCATGTAAGCAAGAGAATGTCACTTTTACAATCGTAACTTTGATCAATCTGGTTATATCATATCATACACATCATAATGTTTTATTTGTTAAGAGTACTCGAACGACATGCAATTTTGACTGTGTTACAAGTCTTTGATTGTTTGATTTGATGTGTTGGGAATTGAAGGCAACCAAAAGTATAATATCCAACAACATATAGTGTTTGGAGATGTCCAAACTTGATTAGACTTCATAAAAAAACACAATAGGTTAAACTTAAAAGTTCATGTAATATTTAAGTTAGAAAGGGGGCTCAAAAGATCCTAAAGATTTTATCTAGTACATACAAGAGAGATTTAGTCAAACGATATACCTAATGAATTTTATAGTGTCTCTTGGTGATAAGTAAAGAATGACATAATGGACACATGATTGCCACATAGTGACGTATGGCTGACGAACCAATCGTCAAAAGATTATGTCAACCCTACGAGGTCCACACATGACGATTAGATCTGAAAGACACGTGGTCGTTGTGGGTGATATGAGACTGAGCGATCAATCATTTGTATCCTGTGAATGGCGTAGATAGCTAACATGAGCTTAAGGTATGACAAACATCACTCGATATCTCTGCCCAAGGTATACTGCACATCCCTCTCTTATCACCAATAATCACGAGCATAATCATCTTCAGGTCAGAGACCTCCAAGTATGCACTCTAACATAACTCATAATCAGCATTGATCGACTAGTTTGATTAATGCGAATTATACAATTAACTAGATCGTCTAAGGGATATTTGTCGAGAGTGCCCCAGTTTAATTTTTTAGATTCAATACATCTACAAATAGTGATATGGAAGTAAGACTTAGAACGGGCTTCCATTATATTTGAATCACAATCACGAACAAACAAAATCTGTACTAACACTTGAATATTGATTTAATTAGATATTTAATTAGGATGATAATTATGTGGAATCATTAAGTGTTACCTGACGTAAAGAATCGATAGAATCATTAAACATTACATTTAACATTGTTGTGCACTATATTAATTTGATGGGATGTTTGGTTGTTGCCTTGGGCTGAGACATCCGAGTTAGTGTCGAGCTAATTATTATATCATTCGATAGTTAGTCAACATAGCAAATTCCACACAATCAATTTGTTAAGGTACGTGTTAAATAAAATAGGTGCTTTCATGTTTCGCTAGGGAAAGGGAAATTGGACGGTGGGATGGAATTTCAACCCGAACCCAACATATAACTAGGCCAACCCAACCCGACGCGACCCGGTCTTATAATCAGATTGAGCCGGGCAGGTTTCGGGTTCGGTCCAACTCTGTACCCTGCTTGAGTGGTAAATCGTGTTCCCTGTCCCCGCCGAGGGACTTATTCTGCACCTGCACCCACAGATATCCTGATGCACACCAACCGTGATAGACGAACGAGTCGGAGGAGTTTGGTACATCCACTTTCCTTTTATCCTCGTTGGATAAGGTTCGTGCCCTTTCAACTTCCACAAACCAGTGCAACACAGGTTTCTGACAACAATGGTTGGTCTAGCTCACCTACGAGTGGAAGTTTCCTGTGCGCCTCCTGTTGCGTCAGGTCAGTGAACGATCAACAACTTACCACGTCATCATCCTCGACTCAAACTTGTTGGATTAAACGGTAGCAAATCCAATACCTTACCTGCAAGTCTCTTCTTTCCATGTATTTTATCCGTCTCTACGGTGGAAACAAATGGCAGAATCAGAGGAGGCATGGGGAAGAAATATGAGAGGGAAAAAAACTTGATTCTTTTCATGAACCCTACTTTTTTCTTTTTTCTTCTTTCTTCTGCTGCTTTTGGGAAAAAGACAAAGAAGGGATGGTGGGGGAAGGTGGGGCAGTTTGGCTCCCGAGGAAGAGTCCAGACAGAATAATTTCACACCACAGAGCATTTCTTTTCCCGCCGTCCTGTAATTTGACAGAAACTCGCCCTCTGATTTCTTTGAACTTTGGTTGAAGGGATCACAGAGTCATCTACGATTTTAAACACCTCCCCGACGCGCCATAAGCGACACAGGAATAGTTCAGCACAGCGAGTGAATATAATACTGTGAGGAGTTCAGCGCAAAGAGTCGAGTTACAGGGTGGGGGTGGTTTTGGGGGATTTGGGGAATAAAAGGCTACAATGATTGTGGTGTCAAGAAAGGACGACGGTCAGTGTCAAATTACAGGCGACAGAGACGCGGGAGTGGGACCACTCTCGGAACAAGGTCAAAAATAAGGGCACTGGCCCATGGATGGGCCCTTAACGCCGTTACTCGGATGCCGAGTCACGGGAAGAACAGGATAAGACCGGCCGAGGCGCACAAGATGCTCGCGTCGACTCACCTACTGGATTTCCGAGATCACCCCCATGCGGCAATGAGAGGGGAAGAGAGAATGGGGCAGTTCGGTCAGTTCGAATAGTATACCCCCGCTGTGGACGTGCAGTTCAACCACGCGGAATTCGAGACGGTACGATCATGCCGTCATCCTACCATCGGCCAGCGTTGGAGTAGAGCTGATTAAGAAACTGGACAAGACCGATACCTGACGGGGTATGATTATGACAGCATAAAGAGAAGAATAGGGAGAGACCTTTATATTAATGTTTCGGCCACGCATGCTATATGTTTCCCCTTCAGGAACCGCCTCGGGCACTGCTGCGTATGAAATGCAGGAGCTTGATAAAGCATCTATACAAAAACTAATAAACAGTGCATAAAATACTGGAAAAAGGAAGAAGTACCATGTAATTGCTGCGCCACCCCGAGTGTTACTAGAGATAATTTTATTTTTTATAATTTTATTTATTATTTTCAGCTATTACTAATTTAGTCATAGGACGTCGCTTCTTACAAGCCCCTCTCACAAAAAGTAGGAGAAAAGGGTGGCAGCGTAATTTGCTACGGTTTCCTTTTTAAACATTTTCCTCAAAGGTCAAAAAAAATTAAGGAAAAAAAAAGAAAATTAGGGCTTTTCAGAGAGAACGGAAGCCAGGCCGGTGACGACCTTGGCTCCCTTGTGAGACGCCTTGGGCTTCACCTCCGGCAGTTCCCACGCCGGCGCCGCCACCACCACTTCCGCTCCCTTCCCCTCCGCCTCCCGGGGTTCCTCCGCCGACCCGGCGGCGGCACCGCTCCCGCCGTTCTCAATTTTAGCTTTCCCATCCGATTCGGCAATCTCTGCGACTTGGGCTGCTCGCATAGGATCGGCGGGAAGGATCGATCGCTCATAGGGAGCGAGCCATTTTGAGCGCAGGTACTCCGGCTTCCGCCACGGCGGGAAGTGCAGGCCCTTCTTCTTGAGGCTATGCCGCGCCGCCTCCGAGACGACGGCGACGATCTGGTCCACCCGGTCCACCTTCCCGACGAAGACGGACGGCAGGGACTGAAGCAACGCAGCGTAGCTCTTCGTCGACCGCGCGATCTCGAACTCCGACCGGAAGTCCACGTCCACTAACAGCCGCTCGAGACCGACGATTACGTCGATGTACTCGTGCTCGCCTGCCGTCAATTGATTGGCCAACACCCCCGGCGCCATCAGTCGACGACCGAAACGGAGAAAAGAAGCGGCGGGTTAAGGGAGTTAGACGGAGGAGGAACGTACCGGCGGGAAAGGACGGGGTCTTCTCCCACCGCGACTTGCAAATGGCGGCGTCGTAGCCGAGCGATCGGAGCCCGTCGGCGATCGCCTTCATATGCTCGTCCTTTCGGTTGCAATTCTTGCACTTCTCCACGACGCTGGACGCGTCCGCTAAGAGATTCCTCTCGGCGAGGGTTGCGCAAACCACCAAACCCTGTTGCAATCCATTTCCTTCTAAAAATGGGAATATTACGGGTGTTGAGATAACGAAATCAAGTGCATAAGAAACCGACGATACCTTAATAACCTCGGCGGCGGAGACGACCGGAGGATCGCCGGCGTTGGAGGAGGGGAGGAACTCGAGGTCGTCATCGGAGCTGTCGTCGCAGTTGCCGTGGAAGCAGTTACAGCGGCTGCGACCGCACCGGGACGAGGGCTTCTCGCCACTGTCCTCTATGAAGTTGCGGACCATTTTGTCCAGGCAGACGGAGCTCGGCTCTAGATCAACGCCACCGGCGAGCCGCTCCGCCGACGAGATCCGAAGGACGCCGGGAAATTGCCGCTCGAACAGCCGCTTTAACCTCCACTTCGGCACGGGCTTTACTTGATCACTCAGCAGCACATCGATCGCGTCGATCGGCTGGATCTTCATCGGAAACGGCATGTTCTCACCAAAATCGAAACTGGAAGCTAGTAAAACTCCATCTCCACGCAGCAAATCAAGCTAGAGACGATGATATCCGAGATCGATGACAAGATCGGTGCCGATTTCAACAGCCAAAAGTAGTCCCAACATACGATTCGAGGAAACAAAATCGCCACACAATAATAACGACCAAAATAATGGAAAGAAAATTACAATCGCGATCAGTAACTCGTCGACGAACACAGTCGTCCAAAACTAAACCAAGAAAACAGAGGACCGCGAGATTCTTTACGATCCTTTGCAACCAAATTAGGTATCAAACAGGGAATGACTTCCTACGGCGAGTCGCTTCGCCACAACGTTTCCGATGGAGAGGGGCGAAACGGAGACATTTACGATCTCCGTCCATGGCGCCCGGCGGCCGGCGATCGGCCTGAAGCCCCGATTCTCGCGTCCATTCTTCGGGTCCTCCGGCGGTGGCGATCCTTGGGGGACTGGGGGGTTCGTGAGGAGAGAGCCGGTGTTTGGGTGGGGTGGGGCGCGGGGCAGTTGTAAAGGGTTCGGAATGGGGCGAACGGGGAGGGAGGAGTGGGTAGTGCTGACTAGGACAACACGCGTCATCCTACGTGTCCCTTGTTGATCCGAAACCATACGGAAGACGGTTTCTGGTACCTTGGCCGGTTTCACGAACAGCGGTTTCGACGGGATCGTCGACGACACGCGTCCAGTCAGGGAAATCATGATGGTCTTCAAATCACTATCTTATCTCCAGTTATCCTCTGCAACCACGCTTTCGCCACTCCACTTCCTGGTGTGCCATCTGCTAAAGTGTCAGTAACGTTATTAGTGGCTACAGGTAGTGGTGAATGCCCAAAAAGGGGATTTCCGTTCACGCGTACGAGATCATGTACCCAATCACACCGCCTGATGTCCGACGCGTGTCCCATGCCTACTGCTCACAGGTTTACGCACGGATAAGCAAACGTAATCAAGACGGAAGAAATTAAATCAATGATTAGGGTGGCTTTTGAATGATGAGGTCTCATTGCGGGGTTTTGGCGTCTTGTGATGATCAACGATGTCGGATGAATGAAGAGGGCGGGGCCCGATGCGCAGCGTCCCAATAGGTGATGAAAGCGTGGATTGGACTCGATCATTGCGTGCCGCTAAACTTGGCTGTAAACTCGGTTAGCCAGTTCCACAAGAAACATGTATCGATCAAGTCATTCTTGCTTGTAGACAAGTCATGTCCATGTTGCTCCACTTGTCCGTGACAAATTTATGACCTATATATATATATATATGATCGAACAATTTATATGTAATTTGGTTTTCTCATGCATTTACTTCCTGTGATGATCATGGAATTAACCATTGCCTAGCTTTATGTGTAATTTGACAAGTTTTACATGATATGTCACGGCATGATCATGTCAGATGTCTTACTGCTTTTGTAGTGGAAGAGATGTAAACCAGGTTGAGTCTACCTGATTTCTTACGACACGGTTGATCTTACATTGTCAAATAATGGAGTTGGAAGAAGACAAAAGAATAGGACAGATCATGACGCATTCACATTGATTGCAACGATTACACCTCAATAGCTTGTGTTATTTTTCATGTAAATTTATCAAAATAAATAGTATATGTGTCTTTAATTAGTAAGCCAGCTGAAAAAAACACTAAAGTTGATATTTGTTCCTTCCATCACCTTTTTTGTCCATCGCAAAGGAGACTGTTAATTATTTTTTCATTAAAAAGCATTTTACCATTTTGTTTGCAATCAAATATGCAAGAAAAGCTAAGGTTTTCTTTTCAATGTAGAAAAATAAGTAAATAAATATTCTTAAGAAATAATCTAGATTATTTGAACTTCTTACCTATTAAATACTTGCATTTATCTCAATGTGATTTCACCTGCAAATAGACACCCAGAGGCACAAAAGAGAAATGTGGTGATGACAATAATGCTGTATAATTAAATCTCCACAGTGATGGAGGGCTAAAGTTGTGCAGATCTCATCCCTTACAAAGCTTCCCTGCTAAGGATGGTGAATTGGATGAGATGTCATAGTCCTTCTACACTCAACTGTGGCCATATACATGGACACCCATGCCTTCCTGCTTAAAGTTGCTTAGAACATTTCTCATGTCTTCTGGTTTAGAAGGAACCCTAGGTTTTATCAAGTGGTCATGCAACTCCCAAGGATGGTCCCAAAACCACGTGCTGGCATTCCTTGTCAATACTGTAGTGCCTGTGGCTCATGGGCAGGAACTGCTGCTAAAAGTTCGAACAAGAAACCTGCAAGTGTTTGCTTGAGCAAGAAGAGTCCATAGATTTTATGCAGCACACATCAAGCAACTTTCTTGAGGTTTCTGTCGAGATAGATGTCTTGGAACTAATAGGGAAGTTTGTTTCTAGAGGGTTGGAACTGGGAAAATTATGTCACAGGAAAAAAGAGACCATAAAATCATAGAGATTTTGATTCTGGGAAGATAAACCACTTTTAATGGTGTGATGTTTCCTCCCTGAAATTGATGGATTCCTCTTGTAATTTTGAGTAATTTTAAAGGTAGCTGTTGTCTTCCTAAAGCTGGTTGGTTCTGATTTAATTTGCCAACAAAAATCACTATAAATCATATGTACTCTCTTAAAAATGCCAACAGTGTTATCAATTAATACCATACATCATGTCATATTAACTTTGCAATATTCCACAACATATGATCAGTTATATGAGAGTTTTTGGGATGAACAAAGGGAAAACGATGCAATAAAATGGAACAAAAAGTCAAAACGGATGCAAGTAAGCTGAGAGTTTTGTGATGTTGAAGACACTATTATTGTCTGCTGATCTGAGCTCAGGTTACATAAGCAGTAACATATTGTATACTGCAAGTAAGGATCTGTCTTAATTAGGTACATCATTACTTCATCACCATTCTAGCAGTCTTAGAAAAAAGATTAACTATTCAATTTTGAAGTCATTGAAAAATATTTTGTCACTGCCATTTATGAATGACATTGATGGCATTACCAACAATTTCTTTTGTTCATATTGAATGTAATAAACCAATCAAGAGATTCCTTCCTGCAGTGAGCTTCTTGAAGGAATCGACACCCTCATTCTTGTGGCTCTGACTTGTTGCCCAAGTGTTCTGGTTAGATTATTACCATGATTCCACAGATTGAAGTTTCTAAAGTACTCACACTCGAACCAGTTAAAGCTTAAGATAGCTGAAACAAATGTGAAACATCATCCTATTTGATCACTATAATCAGTCTTATTTTGAGCCAACCCATGTGAATGTTTTGTTCTTTCTTCTATCCCTCTGTTGGTGCTATTTTTTCAGTACACAAATGGCAAGATATTAGATGTTAGTTCCATCAGCACTCATTGTTCCAACCACCATATCATGACAAACACTAATGAATTTGTTAGGCAGAAATAGAACATGATGTCCTCAAATGCTAAGCTTTCTGAGTTCTTTGGTGTGGCCTTATCATGTCGACATCACAGTAGGCAAAAGTCATATATGTCCGCACTGGGAAGTAACAGTTCTTTCTCATCGTGCCAAACTTGAAGTCATCTTGGCCTAATCCTTTTCCTCCTCCTCGTCTTATAAGCCACTGGTTCAATCCTTTATCCAATTCACTCCTGTGTGCGGTTAGTGCTGCTAAAGCCACTTCAGTGCATGGTTGAAGCTCTTTCCAACGGAGCAGTGCCATTGCTGTTCCTCATCAAACTTTATATGCAAGAGTGTTCTTTGACTCCGCAGCAAATTCCTTGCTCCCTGCATCGGTTTCAGCCTGTGAATCCATTTAGTTGTTTCCCAGAACCGTAGACAAACAATTTGTGCTTTCAGCCGCATCATCATTCACTAAAGCAGCAAATTCATCGAAATGAAGTGCATGTTTGTACTCAGATTGACGAAGCTTTCTACAGTCTTGGCATATCAAGGATGCGAACTTATATTCTGCAAATTCTCCATCTGGGTTGCACACGGATCCTGGCAGAAGAGAGCCTTTTCTTTTGGGCATTTACACAAGCTTCTCTCGGTCGACCATGGGCAGCGCGAATCTTAAAGCTGCCACGGCCTCATGTTCCTACTCGGATGTAGATTTTCTTCGGGCTCCGATGACATGCGGAATCCGAACTATTGAATTGGATTCTATTTTCCTAATTGGATCCGGATCGAAGCGATATGGACCGGATGTGAGTCCAGTAAAGGCCTACAGCAAATCCGGGGACGAAGTCGTCGTCGAGTCGATTATCGGAATATGAGTTGTGTCCTGACCGCATTCTCCTCTCGATCATTGAGGTTAAGTATGAGGGCACTTTGGGAACTCCCGTCCTAAGTATATGAAGATTACTATTTGTAATCCTTTTTTATTATTTATAATTTCGTGTTAAGAATTTTAAATATTTATAAATTATTTATATATAAATATATATCCTTTATTTATAATTTAATTCTAATAACAATTTTTCACTCTATACTTTTGATTTTCTTTCTTCTTATCATCTTCTTAATCGTATGGAAAAAAATGATGTAATAAGATGAATTAAAAATAAAAAAATAAAATTTAATATTTATTATAATATTTAATATTTTTAAAATTGTATAAATTTTATAATAGCTTAAGAGAGACTATATCTTTTAATTTAAAAAGATGTCATGCGGAGAGGTAAAGGCAATGGGGTGCGTATCGAGGGATGTGGGAAGAAAAAAATATAAAAAAAAGGATCGTAAGTAATAAAATATTATATTATTAATTTTTTAAGAGACTATAAATAGTAAAGACAATTCTAAATTAAAAGCTCCAAGTCCGTTCACATTTTAGCCCTCTCCTAATTTCTACCCTCTCACGCCCCGCTTTGGTGCTGAGATCGGAAAGCCAGAGAAGTGGAAGAGGTACTTCTTGCTCTCCCTTGACATCCTTCAGATCTTGGGTCGTTCTTCTCGACTCGAGGATGGTTTCTTCGCCTTGGGGCTCTGATCGTGGCTCTTTCCGGTTGTGTTCGGCGCTAGATTCTAGGTTTTGGAGGAGGAATTTAAGGTTCCTCTGTCGTACTTCTGTTTCTAGCGTTTCGTTCGTCGTTAGGGGGCCAGTTCTCGTTGGATTTAGCGTTTTAGGTGCAGGTTTTGAGTTTGTGATGTTCTCATCTGGGTTTTGGCTTGATGCTTGGCTTGGGTTTTAGGGAGTTGACAGATGGCAGGAAAGGGAGGAAAGGGTCTTCTCGCGGCGAAGACGACGGCAGGGAACAAGGACAAGGACAAGAAGAAGCCCGTATCGCGGTCGGCCCGAGCCGGGTTGCAGGTAATTTTTGTTGATCTGTCTTCAGTCCTTGGTCAGCTTCCTACAACGTTGCTTCTGATAGATGGTTTACATTTACATGGGACTGTGTAGGATTAGGGTTTATCTTGCTGTTGTTTCAAATGCGCTATCCTGTTATTAGAGTTGTGGTTTGGGATTATTGATAGATCCAATGCATCTAACGTGGTAGTAGTTTAACATGCTGTGGTTTCTGAAAGACTCATATTTGATATGTTGGTTCAGTCTGGAATACGAAGATGCCACTGTCGTTCATATAGGACCATTTATTTATTCGGTAAAAGAACGTTTCTTTCGGCTTTTTGCCCAAACAAATGCAAGCACAAAGGCTTAGGGAGGGCGCTTGAAGAGTTTCCACTGATTGTGCACAAAGGCTAAGGGCACTTCCTTTCACCTTTGTCAGTGTTTGTCTTTTGTTTCTTCTCGTGCCACCCCCTCAGCAATGGTGAGCAGTTACCAGCATTTCATAGAGAGAACAGATTACTGACCGGAGAAGATCCACTAATCATCAAGGTCTTTGGCCTTTTATAAGTTTCGTTTCTTGTTTTCCTTTTCTCTGGTTGCTCTTATGCAGATCGGTTTACATCAGTTTGTTGTAACATTCTTTAGTAGGATGAACTCTGATTTTTTTCATCTTTGATATTGGTTTCTTTCTTTAGGGAATTCTGTTATTAAAAAATCATGTTTTGGATCAATTTGTCAAAGTAAAAGTTTCCTTATCTGAAGGCTCAGAAATATTAGTTCTACATGCTAATTGTTTTGTGGTGGAGTCCTATAATTTGCTCTAGTCATGCAATTAATGGGTTGATCGAGTTCCATTTGTTGAGTTTGGAATTGTAACTGGGTTAAATTATTTTAATAATGGATGTTCATGTCACCCTTGAGTTAATTGGACTTACCCAGTTGATTAGATTATATATCTATGACTGTCGGATTTCATGGGTGTTTAGTGTTGGGTTTAGTAAAGATTCTAACATGATAGTAGGATGGGTCATGTCAGGATTGATATATATCTCTCTCTTTCTTTCTCACTCTCTTATTAAAATAAACTAGTATTAAAAAATAATAATTCAAATTACCTTGTTATGTCATTGCTATTTAACAATACTTGGAAGATATACTGTGTTTGCAACATCTAAATGCCTATGCTGCAAGAATAGATATGCATAATTAGTTCATGGGATGAACTCAATTAGTTGATGGATGAATATTGGTGCCCATATATTAGATGATCCGCATATGGATTTGTGGTGGTTCAGGTGGATGTAGTCTGTCTCATGAAGCTGTAGCTCTTAGGTGATTGCTTGTGGCAAAGAAAATGTTCTGGGATTATTCAATAGTTATTTTCTTGATGGAAAATGGTTTCTATAAGATTATTCTGCTTGTAGATGGGTTGAAATTACTGTTAAGATGGGTTAAGTGTTGACTGTTATGTTTTCAAATTGTTATGGATTTGTGCTAAATGGCATAGTTGATGTTATTCAACTGATGAAGCTGTTCTGATAGTTGGTCGTTTGGTGATTTCTGTTTGTTTTGTAATTTACATTGGTAAATAATACGTATTGAAAAAACAAATATGCAGTTTTCTTTAACATGTTCATGTATTGTTAATCAACATTTTGCATGGTTTTGTCACTTGTTTCAAATTGTTTACTTTTAACAGTGAGCAGCGGGATTCCAAAACATTGCCCCTGAGAAATGAGCATCATTGTTATTATTGCAATTTCATCCTGAATATATTGATGTAACTTCAAATTCTTCACAAATTTATTAAGCTCTTCAATGCCAAATTAAAATCATGTTAACCCATGTCAACTACTCACATTATGCATGGCCAAATCAAAAGCAGTCTGTCTTTTTTAAAGTGGAAAAATTAAATTGGATAACTTGCATAGTATGCTCACATTAAGGGTCATCCTATCTGCTGTCAGCATTATCATACCTGCATGCATCTAAAATTTTGTTAATGTTGCGCACTTGCCTTATGATAGTTCCCTGTCGGCCGAATTCATCGGCAATTGAAGTCAAGGATTCAAGCAAACGGACGTGTTGGTGCCACCGCAGCTGTGTACTCGGCAGCAATCCTGGAGTACTTAACAGCAGAAGTGTTGGAGCTTGCAGGGAATGCTAGCAAGGATCTTAAGGTGAAGCGAATAACTCCGCGCCACCTTCAGCTGGCTATCCGAGGGGATGAGGAGCTTGACACCCTAATTAAGGGCACTATCGCTGGTGGTGGAGTCATCCCCCACATTCACAAGTCGCTCATTAACAAGTCTTCCAAGGAGTGATCATACTATTCCCATTGGATGCATGTATGCTTTTCCAGATAAGTAACTTGTTCTGATTGTGAACATCTAGGTGGTTTGAGCAACATGATGTTTTGCTTTTGCAGGATTTAGCAACGATAGGGCTTTTGTTTAGCTTTGATATTTAGCATTTGGTCTAACATACAGTTAATTTTCATGTAGTTTCTACAGAGGTCTGGTTGTCCATCTTGATCTGAAACTAAAGCATGATAACACTAACATTGATACTTCGTTTTTCTGTTTCTGCTGGGTTGTATTTGCATACCCCTGTTTTACATGCTCTCTCTGGAGGATGTCGTGCTTCTATAACTGTTTTACCTGCTCTTATAGCTGTTTTGCATGCTGTTATCAGCTAGTAGAATGTTAATCCGAAGAAGTTTATTGGGTGACTAGTTATCGTAGACATAATATTGTTATGGTAAGCGTGGTCATTCACTTTGGGTTACAAACCAGAGCAAATCTCGATTCGGTTTTACTCATTGCAATCTTTTTGGATCCAAATGTTTTTACTTATTTTCATTCATTTAAATTAATCGTATGGGACTTTATTTATTGCTGTAAATGTCATGTGATAATTGATCGGTTAATTTTGTGGAGTCAGTCAAAATGATTAGTTGAAAATGTTTAAACACATTCTAATGTTTGTAAAATGCTTTTATGAGATTAAATTGGGATATTATAATAATACAGAATAATTTAGTTAATTTATTAATAAAATAAATTTGATTAATTTAGAGATATTTGTTTCATATATATTAAGTTGTCACATGATAACATCTACTCAAGAAAAAAGCAAATGTAAGAAAATATAAGAAAAATTGTAAGAAAATATAAGAAAATTTATCTTCATATTAAAGGTATCATATGTTTGATTTGATGTAATTATATTTTTTTGTTATTTCTGTATTTTCTTTCCATTCTTATACTTGCATTATGAAAAGGTATAAAAATATTATAATAAATTAATAAAAAAAAGAATAATAAATTGAGTGTTTTTTTACTTGTGCGAGATTATATATTTGTATTTTTGGTATGATTTCATCATCCATGTGCAAAATGTAAGAAGGTGCAGGATACAGAGGATGGTGCAAAGTATTCATTATAAGAGCTTAGTCCTATTTCTATTCCTCTCATCAAGAAAAAGATTTGTTTCTAATCACCCTACATCATAGTGGTACCAAAATTTTTGGTCTAACTCAAGATATTCTATTCGATCTATATATCAATTATATAAACTCGCGATGAGTTTTCACACATCTGAAACATATGATGTAGAAGTAGTTTAGTGGGTTTATTAATAAAATAAATTTGATTAGTTTAGAAATATTTTACATATTTAATAAGTTGTCATATAATAACATCTGCTCAATAAGAAAATAAATAAATATAAAAAAAATTGTTACTAAATGATTTGATGTCCTCATCAAGGTATAATATAATCGCATGATTGATAGTTTCACATTATGATATGTTCTATGATATTCGATATAGAACATTCCATGATGTTCTTTGTGTCGTTATGCATGTATAATTTTGTCATACTCAATTCGCTCATCATATTTAATATTAGATCGATCTCGATATCATTTATCATGATATTATATAATTGATCCCTTAATTTTATTGACTCTAAATCAGAGACAAAATGTTTAAGCTCATATAAATAATAATATCATATTTTATAAATCAATCTAAGTTATTAAACAAGGGCGTTAAAACAAAAATGGCAGTGGCAAGAAAATTAATCACATTGTCTCCACGGTATTAATTAGTATTTGAACAACGAGACAGTTTGTTTAAGCTTTTATTGATCTGTGTCCATCAAAGACGACTTCTAATGCCTCCGGATAGCTTGCCCTGCTTGCTAATCCAAAGTTTGAGGCTATATTATTAGATGATAGATACCACGCCATGCTTGCCGTGCACATCGTGCAGACATGACAGGATTATTTATCTGTCTTATCTTTATGCTTAACAATATCTTATTTCATTTAAGTGAAAAGACCATTCTAACTCAATAGTTAATGCCTTCTCTCCCGAAGGAGATTTGATCATTTACTAATATATAAATAGAAGATGTGATCTCACTGTTCCGCATCCAAAGAGCAACCAATATTGATATGGCACAGATAAGCACCATATTGTTACGGACAAACTTCGAAACAGGGTGTTTGATGTAATGCTTATGTATGTCCGTGTCTTTTGGCATGTTCATGCCTTGTATAACATGTAGAGGGGCGGCCGAAGGCAGAATAGTCCCATTTTAGTTGGGTTGGTGGCCTCTTTAGGCTTGTAAATAAAGGTTGTGTCATGTGGACACGCTCGAGAGCTTTTCGGTCTGTAATGGACCATTTTACCCTTTGTTGTGCCACTGTTCAGAGCTTGTAAAGTCTGTTTGTAATTTGCATTGTCTATGAAGTGTTTTTCGGACATGTTTGCTTGTGGATCCCGATTGAGGCGTTCTCTTTAACCCGTTCTCTCTTTTGTTGGTCCTAAGGGACAATGGGAGGCTTCGGGGAGGCTGACCTTTGCGGACGGACGCGCAAGGGTGCCGCACGACTTAGGCAAAACCAGCTAAGTCCGTGTCATATGGTATCAGAGCGAGACAAGCACTCATAGAAACACTTGACATGCAAACGTGGGGGACCTAGCGGGGCTGCGTTGAGGGCAGTCAGCACACGCGCGACCGTTTGAGGGAAAACGGGCATGGAGATGTAGGGAAAAGAGTCGCTCAGAGGAGCGGGCATCTGACATTGGCATTCAGAGGAATGGCCAACCCTTCGCGCAAGAGGCACCACGAGAACAGGCAAGTTTGGAAGAATGCGGAGCGCACAAAGGTTGGGATGGCTGAGTTTGAGCTACGGCTCAACGTTGACAACTTTACTTGATGGTGCTCAAGGCAAGCGAGGCGCTTGGCAAAGGACGAGACCATGCAAAGTGGAATGAGTTGCTCAGCGACCGAAAGAGTTGTGCAATGCTCACAGAGGTGAGGGGAATTGCTAACTCGAAGAATTCGGTACTCATGCATGGGCTTGTATGCAGACGATGGATTGTTCGTGGCCATCCCAAGGCAGTCGAGACTCGGCGCCATGGAGCATTGAAACTTTCTCTTCGGCATGCGAAGGATACGTCCGGAGGAGGCTGAAGTGTGCAACGAGTTCAGCATGTTGCTAGGCCTTGAGGGGTGTAGCGGTGGCTGTATTGACGTGGAGGCGCAATCTAGCAAGTGCGTTTGCAAGAGGCAGAACAATGCACAGTTTGTTCAACAGATCGGAGTAGTCCAAGGGGATGGTGGTCTCCGAAACGAAGAGAGATGTTGCTCCAACGGGATAGTTATCCAGGAGGGATAAGTCTCGGCTCTCTAGAGGGAGAATCATGTGAGACGGACTTCACATGTTGAGGAGGAGTACCTCACAAACAACAACTCCACGAAGCTCAATGGACCGAGCAAGCAGCGAGGAGTTGTCACATGATCTCGCTCAAGAGAATGCATGGGTGGATGCATTGCGAGATCAAGTGGGGGAGCGACCTGAAGCAACTTAAATGAAGGCACACTTAGAGTCGATATGGAGATCGGACTCAAGGGAGGGCTGACCCGTGGAATGGTGGGCATGAGGGCCACCATCGACTCAATGCAAAAACGAGGAGCGGAGCAACTTGGGTGTAACTTGGCGAAGTACCCAAGCCGCATGAAGGGAGCCAGCAGAGAAGTTGGAACATGGAGCAGAGGCACAGTGCTTTCCTTAGACAAAGGTCAAGGACATGAACTCTTGTAGAGGCAAGAGCAGGATCATGTTGTTCCATGGGTCCTTCATTCTGACGGAGTGGACTCATCTTGCATGGTGCCAAAGACGAAGGGAGCTTCTGGGCACATGCACCTTATCTCGGAGGAGCATTTGATGGAGGAACTAAGGCGACTCAATTTGTGGAGGCGAAGTTGGGTTCAGAAGGCCTTAGCACGGGGCAAGAGGATGCAGAGGCGGGTACTCTTGAAGAATATGCCACAGTGTTGCCATTCAAGTTGCCATGAAGGAAGCAGTGCGCAGCGGAGATTGTGCTGGTAGGGGCAGAGGCCCAGGATCCAGGCAATGGTGCACAAATTACAGCGAAGTCGGTGGACTTCGGGAGCTACTAGGCGACGGACTGTCCTAGAGCGGTGCTTCATCTAGGTGTGACCCAAGAGTGGGTGGATGAAGGTCGATTGCCAAAGGAGCGAACAAAATCGAAGGTGGAAAGACCCTGCGATGTATTGGCAGAGGCCACACATGGAGGGTTCACAATTCGAGTTTATTCCACAAGGATCAGAATGCAATGGAGATGTCACCAGGAGGCGACATGGTGCAGCGGATCGTGGTGGAACAGTTCGTGGCAATGCGATACACACGACTTAGTCCCGGGAGGGACGGGATCATATGGAGGTATGATCGGGAGCTACTGGAAGCTCCACTTCGGTGAACAACACGACGGCAAGAAGGGCTATGGATTCAAGGAGTGAAGGCCATGGTACCGCAGAGGCGGGTCTTCCGAGCGTGCATCGAATTTTGCATCGGATGAAAACCTTGGTCATCAGCATATGGGGGCTGTGTTCCACTAAGGGAAGAGTTCGAATGCAAGTACCAGTGAGTTCCATGGGAGGAACTTGATCATGCAGAGGTATGATCGAAGCAGCTGGAGAGTTGGACTGCTCTAGAGCTCATATTCGCTTAAGGGAGCCCGGCAAGTCAAAGGACAAGGCCGAGTAAGCGAACGTTGCTACCAAGGAAGCTAAGGAGAACAGAATTGGTGCAAACCCTACAACATGATGGCAGAGGCCATGCATGGGAGTTGCAGTCTGTCTTTCCATCGACCAAATAGTCTGCTTGGAGAAAACAGAGGTGTTGAAGCAGGGGGTCGAAAGGGGCGAGGAAGCGACGACGAGTCCAGAGGAACTTAGCTACCCAAAATCAAGCATCAGTTAGAATGGAGGTGGACTCAGAGGAGTGTCACAGAGACATATCTACTGATTGTGAAGAAAAGGGATTCAGAGGCGAGGCGATGGATAGTAGCGCCATGGGCATGGCAGCGCCATGGTACCGCAGAGGCGGGACTTCCGTGAAAGTCATTGATCCCTTGCTCTCACGGAGGGAGAGCGCTTGGTCGTGAAAGGGGCCGAGGAGGTGGAGCATGCAGAGGCAATCTCCAAGTACCGAGACAAGGCTGAAGGGCAGAGGCCGAGGAACTTCGTAAGACCGGTGTCAACAAGTTTCTCATCAAGATAGCCGTAAGTGAAGGACTTCGGGTCATGCAAGAGTGCACGACCAAGGAACGAAGCAAGCAGTATGCGGTGCTGTACCTTTGCTACTCAGTGGAGTAGGCGGCAGGGTTGATGGAGAAGACGGTACAATCCCAGAGGCGACCTCATCTATCAGAGAATTACTCCAAGTTGGGGTGAAAACTTCCTGCATTCCAGAAGTTCAATGGCATTGAGAAGGTGAATCACAGTAGCTAACTCAACGCAAGGAGTGCAAACACTTCAAGTACTTCAGAAGTGTGAGCAAAGAGCAGGCGAAGGCCAGTAACCAGCTCGATGCATGAAGTACAACCTCGAGGAGGCGGGCGAAGTCAAGTAACCTTTGCCTTCTCAACTCTTAAGAGAATGGGCGAAACCGAGTACCCCAATTCTCTTATCTATCCAGCAGAGGAGCTCTGCACAAGTTCAAAGACCCTTCGAAGATAACGGAAGACAATAGTTGTCAAATCCTCACCAACGGTGATCAGTGCTACTGAGAGTAGATTGTCCGCTTCATTTCCCAACGAAATGCCAATCGAAAGCGGAAGTGATGCGAACCTACTTGGATGTGATAACTAACTGAAAGAAGAGTCAATGAGCAGATTTTGTGGAGGAAGGACCCAAAACTTCAGAAGTTTGCGAGACGATGCTCGTTAAAGCTCCAACAAGCATCCACCCAGTTCGAGCAGCATGTGGAATTTATGAGAGACTGGCGCAGTAAGGATGGTCTTTTCCTACATCTGGGAGATCCGCAGGAATCAATGAGGATCCACACAACTCAGCCAACCCCACACCAGAGTCAGAGTCATTGGCGAGTTGAAGCAGCATGGCGGATCAAAGGTTCGACTACTCAGAAACAGCAGCGGAGAGCAGCTGGGAGCCAGGAGGCGCATTGCAGCTAGAGCAGAAGATTGAAGACTCAGCAAAGGTGAAGAGTTGCGGTGTTCACAAAGGCTTCGACGAGGACGTCGAAGGGATAAGTGGGGGAGAATGTCACGGACAAACTTCGAAACAGGGTGTTTGATGTAATGCTTATGTATGTCCGTGTCTTTTGGCATGTTCATGCCTTGTACAACATGTAGAGGGGCGGCCGAAGGCAGAATAGTCCCATTTTAGTTGGGTTGGTGGCCTCTTTAGGCTTGTAAATAAAGGTTGTGTCATGTGGACACGCTCGAGAGCTTTTCGGTCTGTAATGGACCATTTTACCCTTTGTTGTGCCACTGTTCAGAGCTTGTAAAGTCTGTTTGTAATTTGCATTGTCTATGAAGTGTTTTTCGGACATGTTTGCTTGTGGATCCCGATTGAGGCGTTCTCTTTAACCCGTTCTCTCTTTTGTTGGTCCTAAGGGACAATGGGAGGCTTCGGGGAGGCTGACTTTTGCGGACGGACGCGCAAGGGTGCCGCACGACTTAGGCAAAACCAGCTAAGTCCGTGTCAATATGGTAGCAGACGAGAATCATGACAGGGCCCACAAGGGACCTCTAGGCTAACATGATGTGACATCTCGGATCCAAATAAAGCGACCACATGACTCTTGCGTTATTTGACACCATACAAGTCGACATTGTTCCGAACGTTTCGGAAAGCTCGGAAGAACGCTGCACGACGTGGACCTGTATAGGTTAGTCAGCGCTCGTGCCCCGAGGATACAAACTATCATGCTCGGCGCCGTACAAGTCGATGCCAAACACCACGGACTTATTCCGGAAAGCTCGAAACGGCACTGCTGCTAGTCATAGGTGTCTTGCAAGCTAATCACGTGAGTGATGACACATATGATACGACATACACTCTATTTGCTTATTATTATTTTGAAATTTTATCACTTTATATTGCTTGATGCATAAGTATATTGTGATGTACATGGATTTGTGCAATGAGAATCAAATTATGATGAGATCACGATAATGAGATCAATTTACTTTTAAACGCAGACCCTAAATGATCCCGGTCATAGGTTACTCGAGAGGGACATCGAGATAACCAGATAAACTGGTGTGTTGTATACCCATACATATGATTGAGGCGACTGGTCTCATAGTTACTCGTGTGAGGACACTAGGGCTATAGTGCAGGTGCTCATTGGAGAATGAGTTCACTGATTGATCCGCTCACGGAATGCTGGATAGTTGATGATACCTCATTGTCAGACAGCGATTCCATCATCCCAATGGTATACCTGGTCTCTAGAGTTGAGACACCAAGGATGTCCAGTATGAGTACTCCACTCTTTAATACCAGACTTATAGGTTTGAAAGTTCTAAATCTAGCACAACTGATCACTGGGAGTGATAGCTAACCTTATGAGGGTTATTGAGTATCGATGAAGGATCATCCGCTCTCGGTATTATGAGAAGAATATCTCATGTGTTCTTACTCAAACAAATTTTTAGCTAAGGTCATTCAGATTGAGAGAGAAAGAGTTCTTCAAAAGAATCAGATTAGAGTGAGATTCGAGGAGAAACTGTATGGGCTTGATAGCACATGTTGGGAAATCTTTGGGCGACATCACATGCGCAATAGAAGAACATAAAATAAAAACCTCAAATTTCCCAATATGTGTTCGTCGTCATGCATAGATTGGTGCGCAAAACCTGCGATACAAAAAACCACGTGTGAGACAGTTGTGTTACCTAGGGACACTATATATCCCTAAATTCCTACAGATCTATAGGAGTGAATGAAGGAGGTCAAACGTCCTCCTCTCTAGTGGTGATCCACACAATAGGGCTGCAACGATGCTCCTTAAATCTCCAGGCCTGCTATTTGAGGAGGAGAAAAGGAAAGGAGAATAGAATGTGACAACTAAGAAGCCCAGCCTATGAGCCTTTAGTTCCCTCATATTTATAGAGGCCCCTAGTTAACCCTAATGAATCATGCCCTATTGGGTATTGAATCTCCATCCAATTACCTAAGCCTCTTAGATTAGTGGGTCTCTACTCAATAATCTCTTATTAGCTCTTATTGGATCTCATTCATGGGATCTAATAATTTAAGGGCTTATTGGATATCTAATAAGATAGGGGTTCTAGCGGATATCTCATATCCGAACCTCTACTCGTCACAACACCTACCATATGTGTGTAACCCTCTAGGCCCAATATCGAGCTATCCATGAGTCATACCTATCAGAACTCTTTTTGGCTCAGTGAATTATTATCTCCAAAATAATTCACTCGACTCCTCGATTGCGGGTGTACTAGGCCACTATACCGTAGTCCCTAATCCATATAATATCCCAAAAATGATATAGCAGGCATGGTGCTGTCAGGCTCATATGGTTTCTCCTCGAGTTTCACTCTAATCGGATTCTCCCGGAGAACTCTTTCTCTTTCAATCCGAATGACCTTGGCTAAGGATTTATTTGTGCAAGAACACATGAGATATTCCTCTCATGATACCAAGAGTGGATAATCCTCTATCAACACTCAATAGCTCTCGTAAGGTTGACTGCCACTCCCAATAACTGGTTGTACTAGATTTGGAACTTCCAAACATATAAGTCCGGTATCAAAGAGTGGAGTACTCATACAGGACGTCCTTGGTATCTCAAGTCCAAGGACCAAATATACTAATGGGACTACAGAATCATTGTTTGACAATAAGACATCATCAACCATCCAATATTCCGTGAGCGAATCAATTAGTGAACTCATTCTCTAATGAGCACTTACGTTGTATCCTTAGTGTCCCCACATGAGCAGCAATGAGACCAACTGCCTCCATTATATGGACGGGTATACAATAAATACACTAGTCTATCCGGTTATCTCGATATCCCTCTCGAGTAATCTATGACCAGTATTATTTAGAGTCTGTATTTAAAGGCAAATTGGTCTCATTATCATGATCTCATCGTGATCCGATTCTCATTGCAAAAATCCATGAACATCACAATATATATGTATATATGCAACAAGTAATATAAAGTGATAAAAATATCAAAATATAATAAGTAAAAAAATGCGTATCATGTCATACGTGCCATCACTAATGTGATTGGCTTGTAGGGCACCTATGACTAGGAATCTCCCACTTGACCTAAAGCCAATCACCTATGTGTTTGATCCCCATCAGGCCCTTGTGACGCTCAAAGACAATATGAGACAACGACTTTATTAGTGGATTTGTGATGTTATCTTCGAATGGAACTCTTTCCACTACTATATCTCCTTGGGCCACGATCTCTCTAATAAGCTAGAACTTCCTCAGAACACTTCTGATGAGACCCTGGTTCTCTCATTTGAGCAATCACCCCATAGTTGTCGTAATATAAGGAAATTGACTCCTTGCTACCCGACATGACTCCTAGATCTGTGATGAACTTCTTCATCCAGACTCCCTCTTTTGCTACCTCTATTGCAGCAATGTACTCCGCCTCTGTGGTCGAGTCAGTAGTAATATCTTGCTTGGAATTATTCCAACATACTGCTCCTCCATTCAGGGTGTACATATACCCCGAATTTAACTTACTATCATCGACATTAGAATAGAAACTCGAGTCTGTGTATCTTTCAACCTTGAGGCTACTATCTCTATATATCAATAAAAGATCCTTAGTCCTTCTCAAGTACTTAAGGATACACTTTACTGCTTTCCAATGCTCGAAGCCTGGATCTACCTGATACCTACTCGTGACACTCCGAGCATAGGCTATACGAGGCCTGGTATATCGCATGGCATATATGATAGACCCTTTTGCTGAGGCATAGGGTATCCTATCCATGTTCGCCCTTTCTTCAAGAGCCTTTGGGGACATACTCCTAGAAAGCGATATCCCATATCTCATCGGTATGAGACCTCTCTTGGAATTTTTCATGTCAAACCTTTTGACAATAGTGTCTATGTACCTATACTAGGATAAGCCAAGCATCCTCTTAGATTTATCTCTATAGATCCGAATCCCTAAGATATAGGATGCTTCCCCCAAGTCTTTTATGGAGAAGTGTCTAGATTGTTGAATCTCGAATTTTAATAATGAAGTCAATTATAATTTGTTTGATCTAATCTATATATTAAGAAAAGTGTGTAGGATTAACTATGATAGCAGTTAGACATAAAGCAGGTGTTGTGTCGGAGTCAAGATCGAGATCTCATTGGGAGTTCGATAGTTCGTCAGAAGTTCTATCGGAACCAATCGGGAAGTCAAGGAGCTTGCCAAAGAAGCTCATCGAAACTCGCCAAAAAGATCATCGTAAAGTCCAGGAGTTTGTTGGTGTTAGGAAATCTTAGGGGCGACATCACATGCGCAGCGGAAGAACAAGAAAACAAAATCCCCGATTCCCAAAAAGATGTTCGTCGTCGTGCGAAGATTGGTGCGCAAAATCCGCGAAACTCAAAACTGCGTATAGAGTAGATTGTGTTACCTAGGGAGATCGTATATCCCTATTTCCTTACAGATCCTTAGGAGAGGGTGAAGGAGGTCAAGCATCCTTCTCTCTAACGGTGATCCACATAGCAGGGTTGCGACGACGCTCCTCAAAACTCCAGGCCTGCTCTGAGGTGGAGAGGGAGAGGAGAATAAGAAAGGTAAGCAAAGACTCTCTAGCCTATGAGACTCTGAATCCCTCCTATTTATAGAGGTCCCCTGTCAAACCCTAATGGGTCATCCCCTAGTGGGTATTGGATCTGCATCCAATAAGACAAGGGCTCCGTCGAATATCTCATATTCGAACCTCTACTCATCGCAATGCCTACCATATGTGTGTGACCCTCTAGGCCCAATATCGGGCTGGCCGTGAGTCATACCTGTCAAAACTCCTTCTAACTCAGTGAATTATTATCTCTGTAATAATTCACTCGACTCATCGACTACGGACGTACTAGGCCACTACGCCGTAGTCCCCAAATGATACAGGGGAATCCAATCCATTGGACCTGTTTGTCCTCAGTTACCGTGTACCTATAGTCCCTCATCCATCTAATATCTCAGAGACCGTATATCGAGCATGGTGTTGTCAGACCCATACGGTTTCTACTCGAGTCTCGCTCTAATTGGATTCTCCCGGAGAACTCTTTCTCTCTCAACCTGAATGACCCTGGCCAGGGATTTGTCTGAGCGAGAACACATGAGATATTCCTCTCATGACGCCGAGAGTGGATGATCCTCTATCGAGACTCAATAGCCCTCGTAAGGTCGACTACCACTCCCAATGACCAGATGTACTATATCTGGGACAGCCAAACCTATAAGTCTGGTATTAAAGAGTGGAGCACTCATACAGGACATCCTTGGTGTCTCAAGTCTAAGGACCAGATATACCACTAGGACTACGGAATCGCTGTCTAACAATAAGGCATCATCAACCATCCAGCATTCCGTAAGCGGATCAATCAGTGAACTCATTCTCCAATGAGCACCTGTACTGTATCCCTAGTGTCCCTACATGAGCAGCTATGAGACCAGCTGCATCCATCATATGGACGGTTATATAGCACACCAGTCTGTCCGGTTATCACGATGTCTCTCTTGAGTAACCTATGACTGGGATTATTTAGGATATGTGTTTAAAGGTGAATCGATCTCATTTTCGTTATCTCATCACGATCTGATTCCCATTGCACAAATCCAAGGACATCACAATATATATATGCACATATGCAATAGTTATAAAGTGATATACGTCAAAATATAATAAATAAAAAGATTCTGTATCCAGTCACACGTGCCATCACTCACGTGATTGGTTTGCTGGGCACCTATGACTAGCAATCTCCCACTTGACCTAAAGCCAATCACCTATGTGTCTGATCCCCATCAGACCCTTGTGACGCTCAAAGACAAAATGAGACAACGACTTTGTTAGTGGATCTGCAATGTTATCTTCGGATGGAACTCTTTCCACTGCTACATCTCCTCGGGTTACGATCTCTCTGATAAGGTGGAACCTCCTCAGAACATGCTTAGATTTCTGATGAGACCTAGGTTCCTTTGCTTGAGCAATCGTCCCGTTGTTGTCGCAATATAGGGAGATCGGCTCCTCACTACCCGGCACGACTCCCAAATCTGTAATGAACTTCTTTAACCAGACTCCCTCCTTTGCTACATCTGATGCAGCAATATATTCCGCCTCTGTGGTCGAGTCAGCAGTAGTATCTTGCTTGGAACTCTTTCAGCACACTGCTCCTCCATTCAAGGTGTACACATACCCTGAATTCGACTTGCTATCATCGACATCAGACTGAAAACTTAAGTCTGTGTAGCCTTCAACCTTAAGGCTATTACCTCCATAGTAAAAGATCCTTAGTCCTTCTTAAGTACTTAAGGATACACTTTACTGCTTTCCAGTGCTCCAAGCCTGGATCCGCCTAATACCTGCTCGTGACACTCAGAGCATGCGCTATATCAGGCCTAGTACATAGCATGACATACATGATAGACCCTATTGCTGAGGCATAAGGTATCATATTCATGTTCGCCCTTTCTTCTGGAGTCTTTGGGGACATACTCGTAGAAAGCGATATCCCATGTCTTATCGGTATGAGACCTCTCTTGGAATTTTTCATGCCAAACCTTTTGACAATGGTTTCTATGTACCTGGACTGGGACAAGCCAAGCATTCTCTTGGATCTATCTCTATAGATTCTAATCTCCAAGATATAGGATGCTTCCCCTAAGTCCTTCATGGAGAAGTGTCTAGATAACCAAGCCTTTACTATGGATAACATTCCTACGTCATTCCCAATGATGAGGATGTCATCCACATATAATACCAAAAAGGTGATAGCGCTCCCACTTACCTTCCTGTACACACAAGGCTCATCTTCGTTCTTAACGAAGTCATAAGATCTGATTGCCTCATCAAATCTTATGTTCCAACTTCGGGAAGCTTGCTTTAGTCCATAAATGGATCTAAGCAACCTACACACCTTATCTGGGCAGTTCTTGGACACGAATCCCTCAGGTTGCATCATATACACCTCCTCCTCGAGGTTCCCATTGAGGAATGCGGTTTTCACATCCATCTGTCAGATCTCATAATCATAGTGTGCTGCAATAGCCAATAGAATTCTGATGGATTTTAGCATTGCTACGGGTGAGAAGGTTTCGTCGTAGTCAACACCTTACCTTTGACGATACCCCTTAGCCACTAGCCTTGCTTTATAGGTCTCTATCTTTCCATCTACTCCGATCTTTTTCTTAAAGATCCACTTGTAACCGATGGGTACAATACCTTCGGGCGCATCAATTAGGTTCCAAAACTTATTGGAGTACATAAAATCTATCTCAGAATTCATGGCTTCTTACCACTTCCCGGAGTCTATACTCATAATAGCCTCCTCGTAGGTCTGAGGATCAATATCCTCAACATCCTCTCCTCTAATATGTCCCACATAAATCTCAGGAGGATGGGATACTCTATCAGACCTGCGTAAAGTTGAAACTTGTGTATTAGGTACCTGAACAAACTCGGGCTGTAGAGTGGTGCTTGAGCTTGGTTCTCCAACCTCGCTCAACTGTATCATTCTCCCACTGTCTCCGCCAAGAATGTGTTCCTTCTCAAGGAACACTGCTCTCTTAGCTACAAAGACCTTTTGGTCCTCGAGATGATAGAAATAATACCCACAAGTTTCCTTGGGGTATCCCACAAATTTGCATCACTCTATCCTTGATTCTAACTTATCGGGGTTGTGTCTTTTAACATGGGCAGGGCAGCCCCAAATCTTAACAACCTTAAGATCAGGCTTCTTCCCTTTCCATATCTCATATGGTGTAGACACTACCGACTTAGTTGGAACTCTGTTCAGAAGGTAAGCTACGGTTTCTAGGGCATATCCCCAGAATGAGATGGGTAGGTCAGCGAAACTCATCATGGACCGTACCATATCGAATAACGTACGATTTCTCCTTTCAGAGACACCATTGAGCTGAGGTGTATAAGGAGGTGTCTATTGGGATAATATCCCATGGTCCTTGAGGAACTGAGTAAATTCTGTACTTAAGTACTCACCTCCTCGATCTGATCGAAGAGTTTTGATACTCTTTCCAATCTGGTTCTCCACCTCATTCTTATACTCTCTGAATTTCTCAAAGGCCTCGGACTTATACTTCATTAAGTACACATATCCATACCTTGAGAAATCATCAGTAAAGGTAATGAAATAGGAGTAACCACCAATGGCATGAGTTGACATGGGTCCACATACATCACTATGTATGAGTTCCAACAGCTCAGTGGCTCTCTCTCCAGTTCCACTAAATGGAGAGTTGGTCAGTTTTCCACGAATGCAAGGCTCACAAGTTGCATATGACACATAGTCGAATGGATCTAGATATCCATCATTTAGCAACTTTTAAATCCTTCTTTCATAGATGTGACCTAGCCTACAATGCCACAGGTATGCACTGTTCATCTCATCTCATTTTCTCTTAGACACTTACATTCATGATATGTGGAGTAGTGTCTTGCATAAATAAACCTTTATGCAATATTCCTCTCGTCAATCTCCCCTCGGCTTTGCTAGAATTTACAATAAATTGTAGATGTGATAAGTAATACTGGTATCCAATACCAATGCACTATCACAAAAATCTGATAATTGGAGATTAATTATGAATGTACCTGAAGCTTCTCCAAGCTTTTATTTCGCCCTTTCTACAAGGTACTCTTTGCAGTTCCTCTTCCAGTGCCCATCTTTACCACAGTGGAAGCACTGGCCTTTGTCCTTTGCTGGGTCTTTCTTAGCAACCTTTGCTTTACCTGGTTTGCCCTTGCCCTTTCTCTTCTTAAGGGACCTTTCTGCTTTCCTTTTCTTTTTGGTCTCACCAGTGTAGAGAACTGGCTTCTCTTTCTTAATAGTACTCTCTGCCTCCCTCAACATATTGAGGAGCTCTGGGAGAGTCACCTCAAGCTTGTTCATATTAAAATTCATTATGAACTATGAAAAGGAATCTGGTAGGGACTGAAGCACAATGTCCACACACAAGTTATCCTCTAGGACCATTCCTAGACCTGTGAGTTTCTCTATCCACTCAATCATCTTTGGGACATGGTTCTGAACCGGTGTCCCCTTAGTCATCCTAGCGCGGAAGAGGCTCTTGGATATTTCATATCGCTGAGTCCTTCCCTATTCCTCAAACAATTTGCGGACATGTAGGAGAATGGATCTGGCATCCATCTTTTCATGTTGTCTCTGTAACTCAGGAGTCATAGAGCCCAACATATAGCACTGAGCAAGAGTGGAGTCATCAATGTACTTCACGTAGCGAGCGATCTCATCCTCGTTTGCTCCTTCTTCGGGCGTAGGCATCACTGTATCAAGGACGTACACGATTTTCTCCGTTGTGAGAACAATTCTCAAGTTACGGAGCCAATCTGTATAATTTGGACTAGTGAGGCGGTTGACATCAAGTATGCCATGTAAGGGATTTGAAAGCGACATTTTCTGAAAATAAAGATGCAGCAGAAATGAATAACATGCAGATTTTGCAAGAAATAAACTATTAAGATATGGACTTCTATCTTAATATGCTCCCACTATTTTACTAACGAGTCACGCGACACCCTCAGCACGTGAAACGGAAGTCTCCGGCAGACTTCTAGTGGGGATCAGGATCCAATCAGCGTCTTAGTGTAATCTCGAGGGACTCGACCAATCACACTAAGCCTAAAAGGTAGGCAACTTGTTAGGACTCTAACTAGGAGAGTCCTAATTGAGAGGGACATTCTGTTAGGACTCTAGCTAGGAGAGTCCTAATTGAGAGGGACATTCTGTTAAGACTCTAGCTAGGAGAGTCCTAATTGAGAGGGACATTCTGTTAGGAGGTTTTTTCTTAGAGAAGAATTAGGAGTTGTAAGAGAATAGGAGTCTTGAGTAGGAGTCCTATTAGGAGTTAGGGTTTAGAAGCCCTATAAATAGCCATGTATTCCTTCTCTTTCATAAGCAATAGATGAATCTTTTCTATAGCCTTTGAGCAGCAACTTGAAGGGAGGAACCCCTATAGAGTTCCAAAGAGGCCGATCCCCTAAAGAGATCAACCCCAATTTTAGAATCTGCAAGGGTTCTAACACCTGGTATCAGAGCAACTTTCTTGGTGTCTCACTGTCCTTCCACTGCCATCCATCAACCCTCCACAACCGCTCAAAGCAATTCCCACAATTGCTTAAAAGATCATCACCAAATTCCATCGTCATCTCCACCACCGCAGATCATCCTTTGATCTCCCCGTGAATTGCAACAGGTTCTAGTTTCCTACCTTACTACTGCTGCAATTTAGTTATCCCTATTCGAAAATCCAAAAAAAAAAAATTTTTTTTTTCGTTCCTATATTGCTGTAAATTTTCATCGTAAGTTGCTGAAATTTTTTGACGAGAATTCTGCTATCGCAACTTACACCAATTTTCTTGCTGTTACTGTTGAAATTTTCTTGATTAAATTAGACATCCTTGCTGTCATATAAACTAAGATATTGCTGTCAATTCCCTCCTCAAATCTCTCAAATTTTTGTGGGGATTTCGTCGAGAAACTGCTGTTTCTTCGACAATAATTCTGCTCTTACAAGACAACACAATTCTGCAGCAAACTTTCACGGATTTCTATCAAACCTATATATGACTTTAACCCGTCAACAAAAGAGAGATCTTAATATCATAGATTTGGAGTCATATACTATGACATCTGAGGAGGCAATCAATGCAAAATTTGAAGCCTTTGAGGCACGAATGGAGGATAAGATTCGGACTCTCCTTACCGAATTCAGTTTGGGCCGACCACCAAGCCCGAAGAAATCACATCAAGGAGAGAGCTCTAACCAATCACATCATGCCCAAAGAGATGACTTCCAAGACAGGGGAGGCTCTATGACCGAACCCAACTATTCGCGCATGAGAGTGGACTTCCCTAGATGGGAAGAAGGAGACCCAATTGGTTGGATCTCGCACGCGGAGCGATATTTTCGGTACCATAAAACTGCGGATGCATCCATGGTGGAAATTGCAGCTATACATCTTGAAGGGGATGCCATACAATGGTTTGACTGGTTTAAACACACTTATGGAGTCCTTTCATGGCGACAATTCAAAGAAGGACTACTGATCCGCTTCGGACCAACTTATTACGAGAACATTGACGGACAACTAGCAAAGATTCGACAAACCTCCACCATTTAGGAGTACCAGACCAGGTTTGAAAGGTTATCTAATCAAACTCGTGATTGGTCTGAAAAACAGTTATTGGGGATCTTTATTGAGGGCTTAAAGCCGGAGATCCGGGGAGAAGTTAAGGCGCGACAACCTTACACGCTTATGGCAGCCATCTCTTTCGCACGACTTCAAGAGGAGCGATTGAACCATGAAGCCCGGAGGACTAGGATCACTCCACGACCTACAATACTAAAGCCCTCAGCCCCCCCTACTATCAACCGAGTCCCGGCACCGAAAAGGTTAACAAGAGAAGAACTTCGGGAGCGATCTGCGAAGGGGTTATGTTGGCATTGCGACGAGCCGTGGAGCCGCGAGCATCGCTGTAAAAAAGGTAGACTTCTTATGATTGAACCAGTAGAAGAAGATGTCATTGAACATCTAGAAGAGAGCCATGAACATGAAGAAGAAGATATAGAAGAAGAGCCATAGCCGACCGACATTATGGTACACGCACTAGCTGGCTACTCAAATCCGCAAACGATGAAAGTTGGAGGCCTTCTCAAACAACAACCGATCACTGTTCTCATCGACATGGGTAGCACTAATAACTTCCTAAATAGTAAGGTTGCTGCTCGGATGACACTGCATATTGAAGGTTACAGCAAGTTCTATGTAAAGGTTACTGACGACAGAATCCTAAAGTGCGACCAAAGATGCCCGCGGGTGAAACTATTTCTGCAAGACTAAGAAATTATCACCGATTTCTTCCTCCTACCAATCGATGACTATGAGGTAGTGCTTGGTATAGAACGGCTGACTACACTAGGTGATGTCTCTGTTAGGATCGGAGCGGCACTAAGAGGGGGGGGGGGTGAATTAGTGCAACGGATTAAAACTTCGGTTTTGATAAATCTTTCGTACAATGAAAAGAAAAATCAATGGAAACCGATTTTAGAAGCTTGATAACTTAGAAACGTATGGAAGCGTAGTAACTAAGTAGAGAAGTTTGCAGTATGTAAATGGCAAGAGTAGGATGCAAACCAGATAACGCAGATTTTAAAGTGGTTCGGTCAAAATGACCTACATCCACTTGTGAAGCCTTCTTCGAAGAGGCTTCCAACTTCCACTAGCAAATTTCTTGTAGGGGAAGGACTAATACCCCTCTTACAACCTTTACAAGTGGTTCACACTCTTACAATTCTTTTCAACAAGATGGGAGGAGGTGAACACTTAAGCAATATGAAAAACAAGGCTTGCAAAGACTATTCTAAGGCTCTTAACTCAAACTATTGCTTTTCAAAAGGTTGTGATCTTAGCTGAGATTTGAGGGGTATTTATAGGCCTCAAGAGGATTCAAATTTGGGCTCCAAAATTTGAATTCTCTTTGGTTCCCGATGCTGGCGGTGCCACCGCCCAGCCCAAGCGGTGCCACCGCCTGGCTCTCGAGTGCTAGGCGGTGCCATCGCCTACACTATTTCAGCTCACTGGTTGGGCTCCAAAATTGGCCCAACTAGTCCGAACTAGAGCCCAATTGGCCCCTACTTGGTTTATAGGATTAACACCTAATCCTAACCCTAAGTAACGTGCTAACTATGAATTTAAAGATATTTTCTAAGCTATTACAAAGTCCGTAAGTCAAGACTTCTTCCGGCGAGCTTCCGGTGAGCTTCCGGCGAGCTTCCGGCGAACTTCCGACGGTTTTCCGATAAACTCTCGGAAACCATTCTGCGGACTCCCGGCAAGCTCCTAGACTTCACGATTTGATCTTGACGAGTTCCAATGAGCTTCTTCGGCAAGCTCCGATCTTTCTCGGCGAGCTCCGCGAACTTCCAACGAACCTTCCGACGAGCTTCCGAAAAACCCTTCGGCAAGCTCCCTACTCATTCTCGGCTAGTTTCGGCAGCATTCCCGACGAACCTTCGGACTTCCGTCGAACTCTCGAACTCGCAATGAATCCTTCGTGCTTGACTCCGACACTTTGTTTTGCTTTATGTCTTCGTCGTTATCGTAGTTAATCCTGCACACACAAGCTAAAACTCTACTCCGATCTAGACAATTATTACCACGCGAATTGACATTTTGTTGCCCGGCACGTCATTGGTTGGCGCTTCGTCCGATTCTTCGTTGCATCGTCCTCTCTTGCGGCTTGTTGCCCAATCGATGGTTGACCTCCGCAACCCCAATATCCTTGGCGCAATTTCTCTCTCCTTGGCCCGATGCCCAACGTCCGAAGCCTTCTGCCGTCCAATATCTTGATGTGATCTCCTCCGGCGCAACGTTAATTCCTCCTGCGTTAACTGTCTAATCCTGATCGAGTAGACCTGCATCACTCAAAATATAGTTTAAATTATAAACACATATCAAGTGGTTTCATCATCAAAATACGAGATTCAACAATCTCCCCCTTTTTGATGATGACAACCACTTGATGATGGAGTTAACCTTAACTCCCGGAGTTTAAACAAACTCCCTATATCAATATGCCATATTGATAGAACCTTGAATTCAAACTGAATTCAAGTCATTTCAATATTCATCATGAATACTTGCAACACATCATCATGAACATATGCATAAACTTATGCATCACATGTCATGTCATCAACATACTTCTCCCCCTTTATCATCAATAAAAAGGAGAAGTACCACAATCAAGTGTTTGTTATATGGGATCAACTCATTGCATGAAAAACATAATATTAAATTTTTATCATCATGCAATCTAGCAATTTTACAACATTTTAGAACTTGCAAGCTAGCAATTTAGAGATGTTCAAGAAAGCAACTCTTGCTTCTTGAAATATGCAAGTTTTATAAGCTAGCAAATTCAAATATATGCAAGTTGGCATATTTGCTTTTCTTGAGATAGGCACGATAGCACATTTTTTTATTTTCTTGATGTTTCAAGCTAGCAATTCTCGGTGATGTTCAAGATAGCAATTTATTCTCTTTTGAGAAGTGCAATTTTTGCTTTCTTCTTGAATTGTGCAAGCTAGCTATCTCCCCTTTAGTCATTGTCAAAAGGAAGGGAAGACCCTTTATGTCAATTTCTAAATCATGACAAAGGTGAGTAATCATTCTTATTTAAAAATTTCATAATTGAGATAAACCTTGAATTCAAATTAAGGCAATATTAATCATGATTCACATCATATGTAATACATCACATAAAAAGCATAAGTATTGCATGCATCATTTTAGCAACAAATCGTAGCATTTCATCACATGACAAGATATCAGCAAGTAAAATTACAATGCAAGTTCTTGATATCTTAATATGATGCAAACATGGCATATGGCAATCATAGCATTTCGATTATCAATTTACCATATATTTCGAAGCAAGCTTCTTTTAACATAATTCAAATTCAAATATGGCACTGATAGCATTAATTCATATATTTATCATTCAAATATGGCACTCATAGTATCAATTCATATATTTCAATTCATATATTTCTCCCCCTTTGTCATTACCGAAAAGAAGGGAGAAATCAATGGCCAAAAGATTTTAATCATTATACAAGCCAACTTACAAAATCATGTCATGATATCAAGAAAATTCAAGAAGGACATGATTCATTCAATAAATCCTTTTAATAGAGCAAAAGAATTATACAATCAATATATCAATATCATAGATCAAGTCATGATTCGTGATTCATCGTAAAGCAAATTAATTTTCAGTCATCTCATAAGGCTTTTAAAGAATTTTTGAAACATAGGAGAATGATTAATTTAAGCATGCAATGTTTCAATCAAATTCAAGTCATGAATACCAATACTTTCATATTGTGAGTATCAATTCATGAATACCAACAGATATTATTTATGATTCCAATTTTACAAGATCAAGATTATGATTTAAATAAAACTTATTCAAATCAAATCGGTAACTTGAAACTCATAATCAAGTCATCAAAATCAATTTCGAGATTCACAAAATATCATGAAATCATTAATCTCGATCAGATGGGAAAAGCATTTTTTAAGTGATTCTTTTTCATCTAAGCATGCCTTAGTCTTTATATGCCAAATCAATATAAGAATGAAAGTTCAAGACGTAAAGGTAAAATCTTATAAGACAACTTATTTATAAAATATTCATTATGTTTATTTTCATGAGATTCACAAGATTGGTAAAATAAATTCATTAATCTCAATAGGATAGAAAATTATTTCCATTTCATACAATTGATTTCATGTGAGAGTATTCAAGTCTTTTTGTGAAAACAAGTATCATCATTTCAAATTGAAACATAAGTTTCGTCATGAAGCCGTTAAGACCAAACACATCATGATATCACGTCTATCATCAAAAGACTATCAAGAAATTCATACATAGATGTACATGCACTATGTCATCTTAATATGTCATGAGAATGTCATCTTAATTCATCATAAAAACGATTAGACCAAAAGCATATTAATCTAAAATGAGAGATTCAAATCAACATTTACTTCAAAAACTCATGCATGACGTATACATATGTATGGATTAATCCTAAGCATTATCACATATCATATTATCATCCCTAATATTGCATCATTCAACATTTCAAAACATAACATGCATGAAACCTTTGCAATATACTTTTCATGATCAAATTTTTTAATTTTTCAAAGATGCTACAAAGAAAAACATGATATGATTTTTGAAAAATAATTTTTTTATTTCCTATTCCTACTATCTAAATTAAGCACTCATGAAGGGCTTTAAGTAATTTCAAAATATTCAAGAGAGTTGAGTTACTCACCTTGTAGTCGAAGCCCATCAAAGCCCAATTCGCCGTTTCACCTTTGGAAGTTTTTGATTCATCCTTGGTTGCCTTCCTCTTCTTTGGCCTCTTCCTCCGTTCAAGTTCATTGTTTATTTTAGATTTTTGTTTAATAAACTTATTAAAATTTAGTGTTCGAAGTTCAAGTTCAACATTGTCCTCATCACTTGAGTCATCGCTCAAGTGGTATTCATTTGTCCGGAGTTCCAAATCCTTCCTGTTCTTTGGAAGGTGATTTTGTTCATCATGTTCATCATGTGTATTGTGAACTATTTCATATGTCATCAATGAACCAATTAGTTCTTCAAGTGGAAAAATATTTAAATCTTTTGTTTCTTATATTGCGGTTATTTTAGGATCCCACCTTTTTGGAAGGGATCTTAAGATCTTGCTCATGAGATCAAAATTTGAAAAAGATTTACCAAGAACACTTAGATTATTGACGACATCCGTGAAATGGGTGTACATGTCGCCTATAGTCTCGCTTGGTTGCATTCGAAAAAGCTCAAAATCATGCAATAAAATGTTAACTTTCGAGTCTTTGACTCTACTAGTTCCCTCGTGCGTGATTTCAAGTGTTCGCCAAATATCAAAAGCCGTTTCGCACGTTGAAATCCGATTGAACTCAGTTTTGTCCAAAGCGCAAAATAAGGCATTTATAGCCTTTGCGTTTAAAGAAAAATACTTCTTCTCCAAATCCGACCATTCGTTCATCGGTTTAGAGGGAAGTTGAAAACTGTTTTCAACGATATTCCATAAATCCAAATTCATAGAAATCAAGAAAACTCTCATTCGAGTTTTCCAATAAGTGTAGTCCAATCCGTTAAACAACGGTGGACGAAAAACCGATAAGCCCTCTTGAAAGCCATGAAGAGCCATTTCTCTTAGGTGTAAATCCGAAATGAGAAATACCGGGCTCTGATACCAATTGTTAGGATCGGAGCGGCACTAAGAGGGGGGGGGTGAATTAGTGCAGCGGATTAAAACTTCGGTTTTGATAAATCTTTCGTACAATGAAAAGCAATATCAATGGAAACGGATTTTAGAAGCTTGATAACTTAGAAACGTATGGAAGCATAGTAACTAAGTAGAGAAGTTTGCAGTATGTAAATGGCAAGAGTAGGATGCAAACCAGATAACGCAGATTTTAAAGTGGTTCGGTCAAAATGACCTACATCCACTTGCGAAGCCTTCTTCGAAGAGGCTTCCAACTTCCACTAGCAAATTTCTTGTAGGGGAAGGACTAATACCCCTCTTACAACCTTTACAAGTGGTTCACACTCTTACAATTCTTTTCAACAAGATGGGAGGAGGTGAACACTTAAGCAATATGAAAAACAAGACTTGCAAAGACTATTCTAAGGCTCTTAACTCAAACTATTGCTTTTCAAAAGGTTGTGATCTCAGCTGAGATTTGAGGGGTATTTATAGGCCTCAAGAGGATTCAAATTTGGACTCCAAAATTTGAATTCTCTTTGGTTCCCGATGCTGGCGGTGCCACCGCCCAACCAAGCGGTGCCACCGCCCAGCCCAAGCGGTGCCACTGCCTGGCTCTCGGGTGCTAGGTGGTGCCACCGCCAAATCTGGCGGTGCCACCGCCTACACTATTTCAGCTCACTAGTTGGGCTCCAAAATTGGCCCAAACCAGTCCGAACTAGAGCCCAATTGGCCCCTACTTGGTTTATAGGATTAACACCTAATCCTAACCCTAAGTAACGTGCTAACTATGAATTTAAAGACATTTTCTAAGCTATTACAAAGTCCGTAAGTCAAGACTTCTTCCGGGGAGCTTCCGGTGAGCTTCCGGTGAACTTCCGACGGTTTTCCGATAAACTCTCGGAAACCATTCTGCGGACTCCCGGCAAGCTCCTAGACTTCACGATTTGATCTTGACGAGTTCCAACGAGCTTCTTCGGCAAGCTCCGATCTTTCTCGGTGAGCTCTGCGAACTTCCAACGAACCTTCCGGCGAGCTTCCGAAAAACCCTTCGGCAAGCTCCCTACTCATTCTCGGCTAGTTTCGGCAGCATTCCCGACGAACCTTCAGACTTCCGTCGAACTCTTGAACTCGCAATGAATCCTTCGTGCTTGACTCCGACACTTTGTTTTGCTTTATGTCTTCGTCGTTATCGTAGTTAATCCTGCACACACAAGATAAAACTCTACTCCGATCTAGACAATTATTACAATGCCAATTGACATTTTGTTGCCTGGCACGTCATTGGTTGGCGCTTCATCCGATTCTTCGGTGCATCGTCCTCTCTTGCGGCTTGTTGCCCAATCGGTGGTTGACCTCCGCAACCCCGATATCCTTGGCGTAATTTCGCTCTCATTGGCCCGATGCCCGACGTCCGAAGCCTTCTGCCATCCAATATCTTGATGTGATCTCCTCCGGCGCAACGTCAATTCCTCCTGCGTTAACTGTCTCATCCTGATCGAGTAGACCTGCATCACTCAAAATACAGTTTAAATTATAAACACATATCAAGTGGTTTCATCATCAAAATGCGAGATTCAACAGTCTCTTGGAACTTTTCTAAATTAATTATGAAATTCTACTGTAAGGGCAAACGGATCATCCTACGCAGGAAGCGCGGAAGCAACGTTACCACTGTTTCGACCCAACGAATGGAGAAAGTTTTGCACAAGGTAAATAGTGGCTTTTTGATGCATCTCTAGCCACAACAAGAAGAGAAGAAAATAGAAATTGAAGATCAAAATCTTGCCCAATTGCTTACTGAATTTGCCGACATATTTGCTGAACCGCGCAGTCTTCCTCCTTCTCGGCAACATAACCATCAAATTCCAATCCTTCCGGGCAAGCCACCAGCGAACACTCGACCGTACTGATATCCTCACCTCTAGAAAGATGAAATTGAAAAGATCGTAAAGGAGATGCTTGAAACAGGGGTGATTCGGCCAAGTTGCAGCCCCTATTCCTCACCGGTGCTACTTGTACGCAAGAAGGACGGAACTTGGCGGATGTGCATCGACTACCGAGCTTTAAATGGCATCACTGTCAAGGACAAGTACCCAATACTAGTGATAGATGAACTTCTTGATGAATTAAAAGGAGCTCGAGTCTTCACGAAGTTGGACCTCCGATCCGGTTACCACCAAATTCGGGTATGTGACGATGACATTCCAAAAACTGCATTTCGCACACATAATAGCCATTATGAATTCTTGGTAATGCCTTTTGGACTCACTAATGCTCCTTCAACCTTTTAAAGTCTCATGAACGATATTTTTCGAAGCTTTCTTCGTAAATTTGTGCTGGTATTTTTTGATGATATTCTCGTTTACAGCCCTTCTCTTGAGACTCACTTTCAGCATTTACGGATTGTTTTGACGATCCTTCGGGAGAATACTCTTTTTGTAAAGCAACCAAAGTGCAGCTTTCTCCAGCAAAAAGTAGAGTACCTTGGGCATATAATATCAGAAGAAGGAGTGGCGGTAGACCCAACAAAAATTAAGGCAATGCAAGGCTGGCCGAAACCTACAAACGTGAAATTACTGTGGGGGTTCCTTGGACTAACGGGCTACTACCGAAATTTTGTTAAGGACTATGGGAAGATCAGTGCACCACTCACTTCTTTACTAAAAAAAGATGCTTTTCAATGGTCGGACAAAGCCTCTGCTGCCTTCGACAAACTTAAAGCAGCCATGACAACGACGCCGGTGCTTGCGCTACCAGATTTCAATAGACCCTTCATCATTGAGGCCGACGCATCTGGAGTAGGAATTGGAGTTGTTCTCATGCAAAATTGTCGACCACTCACATACACTAGCAAGGCATTATCTCCCTCCCATCAAAACATGTCAGTATATGATAAGGAGATGCTTGCCATTGTACATGCAGTAACGAGGTGGAGACCCTACCTGATCGGCCGACGATTTCAAATCAAAACTGACTATAAAAGCCTCAAGTACTTTTTGGAGCAAAAGATATCATCCCCTGAGCAGCAAAAATGGGTAACCAAACTTCTTGGATTTGATTATGAAATTATTTACAAAAAGGGGAAAGAAAACGTTGTTGCAAATGCACTGTCACGGCTACCTGAACAAGCTAAGGTTTCAGCCATCTCCCTTCCTACCATCGGTCTCCTCGAGGACATTAGGGAAGAATGGAAGAAGGATCCAGAGATTAGCAATATCATAAAAAAATTGGAGGAGGATCCAAGTGCAATAGCCCACTACACCTGGGATTCGAGGGATCTACGCTACAAAGGTCGCATTGTGCTTATACCTGATTCCCCTTGCATCACAATCATCTTGCATGAAATGCACTCCATACCTTCAGCAGGGCACTCTGGATTCCTAAGAACCTACAAAAGAGTGAAGCAAAATTTTTATTAGAGAGGGATGAAAAAAATTATTGCTGAATATGTGGCACAATGTGATGTATGTCAACAGCACAAGGGTGAAACTGTGGCAAATCTAGGGAAGCTACAACCACTACCCATACCAGACTCAGTGTGGACTGACATCTCCATGGACTTCATTGAAGGGCTGCCATCTTCCAAAGGTAAAAGCACGATTCTCGTGGTGGTTGATCGACTTACGAAATATGCTCATTTTTGTGCTGTGAGAAATCCCTACACTGCTGCTAGTATTGCCCAGATTTTCATAGAAAATATTGTTAAACTACATGGGATGCCAAGGTCCATCGTAAGTGATCGTGACAGGATCTTCACTAGTAAATTTTGGACCGAGTTATTTCAGTTACAAGGCACCAAACTCAAGATGAGCACAGCGTATCATCCACAAACTAACGACCAAACAGAGGTGGTAAATAGGTGCTTAGAGACGTACCTCCGTTGTTTCGCTAGCGACCGACCAAAAGAGTGGGCGAAATGGCTTCCCTGGGCCGAATGGTGGTATAATACTACATATCATTCATCTACAAAATGTACCCCTTATGAAGCATTGTATGGTCGACCAGCCCCTGTGATTCCAAAGTATGTAATTGGCTCCGCCAAGGTAGATCAGGTTGACCAAGAATTGATTGATAGGGACAAACTCTTACAACTGTTAAAAGATAATCTCTCTACCGCTCAAGCCAGAATGAAGCAGCAAGCCGACACATGATGAAGTGAAAGAGAATTTTCAGTAGGAGATTGGGTTTATCTTCGCCTACAACCATACAAGCAACTCTCTATCAACACTCGAGCCTCCATGAAGCTATCCCCACGTTTTTATGGGCCCTATCAGATCACAGAGCGTGTTGGAGCCGTGGCATACAAACTTAAATTACATGAGGATGCCAAAATTCACCCTGTCTTCCACGTATCATGCCTAAAGCTCAAGTTGGGAGAACACGAGTCACCCCAGATCCAACTGCCCAACACAACTGAGGATGGAGTTATTCAAGCCCAACCACAAGCTATCCTCGATCACAGGATCGTGATGCGTCGCCGATATCCCTCTACTGAAGTACTAGTACATTGGAATAATCTACCACTTGAAGACGCCACATGGGAACCATATGAGGAGCTGAAGGCCCGGTTCCCTGAGTTCATAGAATCTCAGCCTTGAGGACAAGGCCAATTTGAAGAGGGCGGGTCTGTTAGGACTCTAGCTAGGAGAGTCCTAATTGAGAGGGACATTATGTTAGGACTCTAGCTAGGAGAGTCCTAATTGAGAGAGACATTCTGTTAGGAGGTTTTTTCTTAGAGAAGAATTAGGAGTTGTAAAGGAATAAGAGTCTTGAGTAGGAGTCCTATTAGGAGTTAGGGTTTAGAAGCCCTATAAATAGCTATGTATTCCTTCTCTTTCATAAGCAATAGATGAATCTTTTCTACAGCCTTTGAGCAGCAACTTGAAGGGAGGAACCCCTATAAAGTTCCAAGGAGGCCGATCCCCTAAAGAGATCAACCCCAAGTTTAGAATCTGTAAGGGTTTTAACACAACTCTTGCCGATCACAACTCCTTATGATTCCCATCCTGTTCGGCCTCCGAATCACCATGGCCTCGAGGGACTCGACCAACCATGATGCTCGGTTAAGTCAACACCTTCGTTACAAGATGAGCCTGATTTGATGATATACCCTCGAGAGACTCGACCAAGCATACCATGCCCTCAGGTCACCGGTGACATCTCTATGTCGTAAGCAAGATAGCGAATCGCGATATAGGTGAGTCTCGAGGGACTCGACCAACTCAACCTACACCGGGGATCGGTTCCTACTTATAACGATGGAAGGCCACGTGGGTCAATCTAATTGCCTCACGTTTACCGACTTAATATTATCGAGAGATGTTTCTATGATTTGGTCTCCTAATATGACATGTCACACATATACATATTTAATATATATCTACATCGCATGCAAATATATATACATATCTAATATGTGTATAAGCAATCACACCAGATGATCATGGACCACAACCTAATATGATTAGGCTCGAGCCAATAGGCCTAATCACTCACATCAAGATCTATGTGTGTAACGGTGCATCTTCATGCCCTGTGATCGTCCATCTCGTCCTCGTCGGTTCCGTCGACATCTTGATGCATCTTCATGCATCACGATCGTCCGTCTCGTGGGTCCCGCTATCGCATCCACGCTCCCGCTGTGCCTTCTCATGTGATTACAACTTAATCATAGGCACGCAGGCCCAACAATAAAAGAGAAATATAATGGAGGCACGCAGACCTCAATAATAATAATCACGAGTACACACATCACATGGTCCATGATCATTCGTCCACACATCATACATCACATGTATAAATAATCATCATCATGTAGGACTACTAGATAATAATAAAAATAATAATCAACTAAACCTTTTAATTAATTAATATTTTCTGAAATCAGGGACATATAGGGAATTTCTCAATTCCTAAGGGTATTTTCATAATTTAGATAGAAACTGGAATTTCTCAAATTCACAAGGGCAAAATTATATTTTTGCCTAAAACCCTAATTCCCTCTTACTACTGCCGCCGCCGCCACCCTACTAGCGGCGGCCTATGCGACGGGGCGAGGGCGCTGCCCTCGCCTGCAAGCGGCATGCCCGTTGGCGGCGCTGCCACTGCAGATGGGCGCCCCCCGCGGGCGGTTGCAGCCTGCAGGCGGCGCTGCCGCTGCAGATGGGTGCCCCCCGCAGGCGGTTCTGCCGGTGGGGCAACGCCTGCAGGCGGTGCTGTCCCATCGGGCAGCCGCCCCTGTTTGGGGGGGGGGTTTCGCCACCGGGAGCAGCGGCGGCAAGCGCCGCTGCCTTGTGGCGCCTCACCCCGCGGGAGAAGCGGCCGCAGGCGCCTCTGCCCGCGGGTTGCCAGCCCCGCCGGACGCAAGCCTGCTGCAAGCCGGCCGCCGGCCGGCTGCTGCAGACACAGCCCCTGTGCTGCCCGCCTTCGGGTGCGTTGCACGCACGCAGATCGAGGGCAGCAACTGTTGCTGCCCTTCCTTGTTTTTGCATCAACGATTTTGACATCAAAATTCTTCCTAAACACAACACACGCAGTTTAAAACCAATCATTCGCACGAACAACCTGGCTCTGATACCACTGTTGGGAAATCTTGGGGGCGACATCACATGCGCAGCGGAAGAACAAGAAAACAAAATCCCCGATTCCCAAAAAGATGTTCGTCGTCGTGCGAAGATTGGTGCGCAAAATCCGCGAAACTCAAAATTGCGTATAGAGTAGATTGTGTTACCTAGGGAGATCATATATCCCTGTTTCCTTGCAGATCCTTAGGAGAGGGTGAAGGAGGTCAAGCGTCCTCCTCTCTAGCGGTGATCCACACAGCAGGGTTGCGACGACGCTCCTCAAAACTCCAGGCCTGATCTGAGGTGGAGAGGGAGAGGAGAATAGGAAAGACAAGCAAAGACTCTAGCCTATGATGCTCTGAATCCCTCCTATTTATAAAGGTCCCCTGTCAAACCCTAATGGGTGCTCCCCTAGTGGGTATTGGATCTGCATCCAATAAGACAAGGGCTCCGTCGGATATCTCATATCCGAACCTCTACTCATCGCAATGCCTACTATAAGTGTGTGACCCTCTAGGCCCAATATCGAGCTGGCCGTGAGTCATACCTGTCAGAACTCCTTCTAACTTAGTGAATTATTATCTCTGTAATAATTCACTCGACTCATCGACTACGGACGTACTAGGCCACTACGCCGTAGTCCCCAGACGATACAGGGGAATCCAATCCATTGGACCTGTTTGTCCTCACTTACCGTGTACCTATAGTCCCTCATCCATCTAATATCCCAAAGACCGTATATCGAGCATGGTGTTGTCAGACCCATACGGTTTCTACTTGAGTCTCGCTCTAATTGGATTCTCCCGGAGAACTCTTTCTCTCTCAACCCGAATGACCCTGGCCAGGGATTTGTTTGAGCGAGAACACATGGGATATTCCTCTCATGATGCCGAGAGTGGATGATCCTCAATCGACACTCAATAGCCCTTGTAAGGTCGACTACCACTCCCAATGACCAGCTGTACTAGATCTGGGACAGCCAAACCTATAAGTCTGGTATCAAAGAGTGGAGCACTCATACAGGACATCCTTGGTGTCTCAAGTCTAAGGACCAAATATACCACTAGGACTACGGAATCGCTGTCTGACAATAAGGCATCATCAACCATCTAGCATTCCGTAAGCGGATCAATCAGTGAACTCATTCTCTAATGAGCACCTGTACTGTATCCCTAGTGTCCCTACACGAGCAGCTATGAGACCAGCTGCATCCATCATATGGATGAGTATACAGCACACCAGTCTGTCCGGTTATCACGATGTTCTCTCGAGTAACCTATGACCGGGATTATTTAGGATATGTGTTTAAAGGTGAATCGATCTCATTTTCATGATCTCATCACGATCCGATTCCCATTGCATAAATCCAAGGACATCACAATATATATATATACACATATGCAATAGTTATAAAGTGATATACGCCAAAATATAATAAGCAAAAAGATTCTGTATCAAGTCACACGTGTCATCACTCACGTGATTGGCTTACTGGGCACCTATGACTAGCAGTTGGGAGTCCGCCGGAACATTACCGAAAGTTCGTCGGATGTTCGCCGGAAGTACACCGGAAGCTCGCCGGAAGAGCAATTGACTCACTAGAATAAGAAATACTATAATTATATCTTAATTATTGTAGTTAGAGTGTAAATTAAATTAGGATTGAGAGGTAATCCCACTAACTTAATTAGGGGCCAATTGGGCCTATAATAGGGCTGAATTGGGCCAAATTGAGTAGCCAATTCAGCTCCTAAAAACATGGCCGGCGTGGCACCGCTTGAAAAGCAGTGCCCTAGGATTTTTGGGCGATGGTACTGCCTAGAGTGTGCAGTGGTACCGCTGGCAATTAATGTTGCCAGCGATGGTACCACCCCTGTTAGGCGGTGGTATCGCCAGAGCTCGGTCAGGCGATGGTACCGCCCAGTAATGGTTGTGGTACTACCAGTATCCCAGAAATCTAGGATAAGACACATTTTGGCTCCAATTTTGAAGCCATTGGGGCCTATAAAAACCCCACCCTTTTTTGCATAAAAGGGCACGAAAACTATTGGCATAATCTTGAGTTCTTGAGTCTTAAAGTGTTGTAAAAGTGAAGAGTTCTCCTCCCTCATCTCTTAGCCTTATAACCATCCAAGAAAGAGGAGTGAGACTTGTAAGGGTTGTCTCCTAAACCCAACAAAAGAAGAAAGAACTATAAAAGGTGGTTGGCCTTCGCCTATTGAAGGAAGGCCTTTAGTGGGCCAAAGACGTTGTCAGAGAAGGAATCCAAAAGTGGATGTAGGTCATATTGACCGAACCACTCTAAATTCTGGTTTGCTTTTCATTTGTTCAATTTACATTATTACAAATCTCCTTAATCCTCTATTACACTTTTACGAAAGCTTTCAAGTTCATATTCCCTCATAAACAGATTGAATCGAAACCATTTTCATCGGAATCAGTTTTAATCGAAACGAATATTTTTATAAAATCAGGAAAGTTTTCTGCTGCACTAATTCACCCCCCTTCTTAATGCTGCTCTTAATCCTAACAATTGGTATCATAGCAAGATTCACTCTCATTTGGTTTTAAACCTAAGAGAGATGACATTTGCTGGCAACCTAGAGGGTCATTCAATTATACATCCGCCCATGTTCAGTGGGACGGATTACACATATTAGAAGACTACAATGAGGATATTCCTAATTTCAATAGATTTTGAATTATGGAATATTATAGAAAATGACTTTCAAAAGTCTTCTCTTCTAATGAACGATTGGAATGAGTTGAAGAAGAAGACTTTTGCTTTAAACACAAAGGCTATGAATGCCTTGTTTTGTGCCTTAGATAAAAACGAGTTTAATCATATGTCTATTTGTGAAACTGCTTTTGATATTTGGCACACACTCGAAGTGACTCATGAAGGCACTAGTAGAATGAAGGAGTCAAAAATTAATCTTTTAGTGCATACTTATGAATTGTTTCGAATGAAACTAAGTGAGACCATTGGAGACATGTATACTCGATTTACAAATGTTGTCAATGGTTTAAAAGGATTTGGTAAAGGTTTCTCAGATTTTGAACTTGTTAATAAAATTTTAAGATCCCTTCCAAAGAGTTGGGACCCTAAAGTCACGGCTATTCAAGATGCTAGAGACCTAAATAATTTTCCTCTCGAAGAACTAATTGGGTTGCTAATAACCCATGAGATGACTTATAAAGCTCATGAAGAGCTTGAGGACACCCTTCCAAAGGACAAAAAAAATATGATACTAAAAACCCAAGAAGACCACTTGAAAGAAAACTCAAGTGATGAGGACCTTGATGAAGACTTGGCACTCTTAACAAGAAAATTCAAAAAATTCATAAAAAGGAACAAATTTAAAAATGACACTAAAAATAAATTTGAACCCAAGAAAGATCAAGTAATATACTACGGATGCAAGAAACCGAGACATTACAAGAGCGAATGTCCCCTAGCCAAGAATAGGCAATCAAAGAAGAAGGCTCTTAAAGCATCATGGGATGACTCAAGTGCATCCGAAGAAGAGCATACCATCACCGAGCAAGTTGCTCACTATGCACTAATGGCCATTGGAGATGAGGTAACAAGTTCATTTGATGCAAATTTTTTCTTTAATGAACTATTAAATACTTTTCATGATTTATTTGATGAATGCAAATCAATTAGTAAAAAATATAAATTGTTAAAAAAGGAGTATGATTCTCTTGTTAACGATTACAATAGATTAAAAGTTGAGCACAATGATAGTTTAGCTCCATGTATGAAATGTGATGAACTAGAAATACTTAGAAAGGAAAACTTGCTATTCAAAGAAACCTTAAAAAAATTTAAGGTTGGTAGCAAGTCCTTGAATATGATCTTTGCCAATAAGGGTCACGTTTATAGGAAAGGCGGAATCGGATTTGTGTGTAGCTCTCACCAAAATCCAACTACCTTTGTTAATCGCCCTACTTTGCATGTTTCATCCCAAAACAAATATAACTTTTGTTGCAAACTTGGGCATGTAGCTTATCATTGTCCATTTAAGAAATGTAGTCCACATAAATTGATTTGGATTCCTAAAAGAATCTCAAATGACTCAATGAAACATGATAAGCTATGTAGATCGATTTTTAAGGCACCCAAGGTCAAATGGGTACCTAAAAATTTATAGAAAAATGTATCATCACAAGCTAGGTGCAAGAGATGGTACGTTGATAGTGGATGCTCAAGGCATATGATCGGAGATCTATCTCAATTCTCTAAGCTTACTAGCATAGACGAAGGATATGTCACATTTGGAGACAACAACAAGGGTAAAATCATTAGCAAAGGAACCATAGGTAACAAATCTAACTTCTTTATTGAATATATATTATTGGTTGATAGCTTAAAGCATAATCTCTTAAGCATTAATTAATTATGTGATAAAGGATACATCATTGAATTTGAATCTAATACTTGCATTATTGAAAAACCCAAAAAAAACACATATATGATTGCCTTAAAACAAAATAATGTATACATTATCAACATTAATGATCTATATAATGAAATGTGCTTTTCGGTTTTGAATGACGATGCTTGGCTTTGGCATAGGAGATTAGGTCATGCTAGCATGAAACTAATCTCTCAAATTTAATCTAAAGAACTTATAAGAGGAATTCCTCATATCAAGTTTGTCAAAGATACTATGTGTGATGTATGTCAACTAAGAAAACAAATAAAAGGTAGCTTCAAACCTAAAAACCAAATAAGCACCTCTAGACCTTTACAATTGATCCATATGGACTTGTTCGGACCAATTGCTACATCAAGCCTAGGAGATAGCAAATACACATTCATCATTGTGGATGATTTTAGTAGATGCAGATGGACTTACTTTTTGGCACACAAAAGTGATTGCTTTAGGTATTTCTCTCTGTTTTATAAACTAGTTCAAAATGAAAAGGGCGTTATGATTTCGTCAATATGAAGTGATCACGGTGGTGAATTTCAAAATCATGATTTCCAAGAATTTTGTGAATCTAATGGATACAACCATAACTTCTCTACTCCAAGAAATCCTTAACAAAATGGAGTAGTAGAAAGTAAGAATAGAAACTTACAAGAAATGACTAGAACCATGTTAAATGAACATAGCCTACCCAAATATTTTTGGACCAAAACCATAAATACGAATATTTAGATACCTAAAAGGAACTCCTAAACTAGGATTTTGGTATCCTAAATCTAAAAACTTTGAATTGCTTGGTTATACTGATGCGGATTTTGCTGGATGTAGTTTAGATAGAAAAAGCACATCCAGAATGTGTTAATTTTTAGGACGCGCACTTGTTTCTTGGTCTTCTAAGAAACAAAACTCGATTGTATTATTTACAACCGAAGCTAAGTACATAGTTGCAGGTGCATACTGTGCTCAAGTTATATGAATAAAAAATACTTTAAAGGATTATGAAATTGACATGAAAAACATATCTATAAAGTGTAATAACACTAGTGCAATATGCTTAGCAAAAAATCCTATTCAACACTTTAGAACTAAATACATTGACATTAGGCATCACTTCATATGAGATCTTGTTAATAATCATGATGTAATATTAGAGTTTATTGATACAAAATATTAATTAGTCGATATCTTTATAAAACCATTAAATGAAGAACAATTTGATTTCATTAGAAGGGAATTAGAGATGTTAAACTGTCCGAATGTATGAATTTGTTAAATTTTCATTTTCAGACTTCTTGATCATGATCTTATAGTGTGCACAATGAGCTAAATGCATTTTTCCATATGAGTTTTTATGATGTTTGCATACAAATGATGAATCATGAACTTATGGTATGCATTTTACAATACTAGTTCAATATAATGTTTGATTATGGTATGCATTTTATATGATGAATTATGAGCGTATAATCATTAATACGAATTTTCTTTTTTTATGATGCGAATTTTACATAATAAGGTTGTGTGGTTCATAACAATAAAAATCTTGCATGATAAGGTTGTGCAGGTTCATGCAAATTGGTATCACCCCCCTCCTCCCCACACAACTATGTGAGCAGTGCTCACTGCCTGTAGGCGGTGGCATTGCCCAGTTGGTGGTAGCACCGCCCAACTAGCGGTGCCACTGCCAGCAATCTGCCCCCTTATAAACATAAGTTAGGGCTGGCGGTAGAACTGACCCCAAATCATTTAGCACTCCTCTAAACAGCTCCAAACCCATTGCTCTCCCTTTAGCAACTCAAAAATCTCCACTTCCCACTAGATTAAGGATCAATCTCCGACATTCTTTTAAAGATCACTAGAAAGGAGAACTACTAAGGTAATCTCTACACTAAATTGATTTTCCTTTGTATTACTTGTTCTTGCTCCTTATTTGCCATCATTATTTTAGCTTTAATGGGTTCAAGAAGATCCTCTAGGGACAAAGGGAAGAGGAGATTAGATAAAAATTATGACTTCCTACTTTTCGATTCTAATCAACATACCCTAAAATTTTCATCCATAGAGTCTAGACATGTTCATAAGGGTAAATATGTTGATTTAGATGAATTAAGTGATTTGGAACCTATTCAATGGTTTGCTAATCTAGACATTCTCCCAATCCTTCAAATGAGTGAACCTATCTGTCCTAGACTTGTTAGGCTATGTTACAATAATTTACACGTAGATGAAGATGAAAGGATATCTATCTATTATGACATCATATACCCATTACGGATAGAACCATTTACAACATCATAGGAATTTCGGTAAAAGAAAGAGGGTGTTATTTTAGAGGACAATGGGATGATGAAACAGTTGGGACTACTTACGTTGATGCCTTAGGAATAATTTTTGGCAATCCTAACTTAACGATTCTTCCAAAAGCTACGAACATTTACTACCTTTAAGCACCAAAATACTTCATTACATCTTGATAAGTATTATTCTCCCAAAGCAATATCATGATGATGAAGTAAGCCAAATGGAACTAGGTACCATGTATTAGATTATGAAGGGACATAACAATTGTTTTGGTTACCTAATCCAATAAAACATGATTGAACTATCAAAAAAGGATATGATATTTCTATGTGGTGGTTTAATCACAAGACTACTCCATGCCTATGATATTACCATTCCACCCAACGAAGAAGTTATAAAACTAGATAGATTTAGTATCATAAATACAAATCTACTTCGACGGATGAGATGCACATATTCAAAAATGGTATATGGACTAGACTGCCTAGAAGGACTGATCCTCTCCAACCAGAACCAGAACCTGAAACACTAATTTTTAGGGGTAATCTATCTCCTCCAACTGGTCCCTTTAAGGAATCACCTCCAGTAGAGCAAGTACGTCCCTCATCTATCGATGACATAGGGACTCGGATGGATCGATTTGAACAACATGAAGATCGACTTGAATAACGCCAAGATTAAATTTTGACTGACCTGCAATAGATTCATCAACAACTCAATACCCTATTTAGACATTTTGACGGGCCACCACCTGAATAATTAATTATGACTTTTTGCTGATGACAAAGGGGGGAAATGGATGAAATCCCCTTCTTTTATTCTGCTTACCTTGATGTTGTAATCCTATGTTGTTTACCTTGATGTTGTAAACTTAAAATGCTACTTACTTTGATGATTATAATTCTGTGTTTTGATTTCCATGCTATCTCTTCAAATGATGAGTATGATATCATGTTTACCTTAATGCTAAAATTTTCTGTCAATATCATGCTTACTTTGATGCTGAAAATTTCGGTGATTTTGACTCGAAAATGGATGTCATGTCTTGACATCATTTCTATTGACGAATGCGTGGTATCATCTTTAGATTTGGAAAATCATGATGTGCATGATGATAATAAGTCTAAATTATCAATTTGATGCTTGAATTCAAAGGCATTGAATTCAAGAGTGTTTTTTCTCAATTATGGTATATAGATAGGGGGAGTTAAGATTAACTCCATCACCAATTGGTTGTCATCATCAAAAAGGGGGAGATTGTTGAATCTCGGATTTTGATGATGAAATAAATTGGTAAATTATTTGATCTAATCCATGTGTTGAGATAAGTGTGTAGGATTAACTATGATAGTAGTAAGGCGTAAAGCAGATGATGGCCTAGAGTCGAAGACTCAGACGATATACCGGGAGCTTGCCGAGAGTTTATTGTGAGATCACCAAAAGCACGTTGGAAGACTCACCGAAAGCTCGTCGGGAGATCGTTGGAAGCACATCAGAAGACTAGCTAAGAGTTGGTCAGGAGTTCGTCAGAAGCTCACTAGAAGACTCGCCGAAAAGTTCGTCGGAAGATCGCCGAGTGAAAAATCGACATATCAGACCATGGTTGCCTTAATCGTAGTTAGAACGATAATTAGAGTTGATTTGGGAGGTAATCCCATCAACTCTGTAAGCGACCAACTAGGCTCAGAGTTGGGCTAGTTTGGGCTGGAGTCAAGGCCCAACCAAGATGTTAAATTCTTGGCCAGCGGTGGCATCGCCTGGAAAGCAGCACCACAGGTGGTCTGGGCGGTGGTACCACCCAGACTAGGCGGTGGTACTACCGGTAGTTATTGCTGCCAATGGTGGTACCACCCCTATCAGGTGGTGGTAGCACTAGAGCTCGATCTCCGAACTTTGCCAGGCGATGGTACCACCTAGACTGAGCGGTAGTACTACCCAGAGTCAAGTGTCAAGCGGTGTTAACACTTAGTAATAGCGGTGGTACAGCCAGTACCTCAAAAATCTGGGATGAGATACTTTTTTACTTTATTTTTGAAAGCCATTGGGGTCTATAAATACCGTACCCTTTTTTGTATGAAAGGACATGAAAGCTATTGGCATAATCTTAAGTTCTTGAGTCTTAAAGTGTTGTATAAGAAAAGAGTTCTCCTCCTTCATCTCGTAGCCTTGTAACCATTCAAAAAAGAGGAGTGAGACTTGTAAGGGTTCTCCTAAACCTGAGAAAAAGAGAAAGAGCTGTAAAAGATGGTTGGCCTTCGCCTATTGAAGGAAGGCCTTTATGTTAGGATCAAGAGCACTAAGAGGGGGGGGGGGGGGGGGGGGGGGGGGGGGTGAATTAGTGCAGCGGAAAATCTTCTGCGATTAAAATCGAAAACTGCTTTCGTTCGATAGAAGTGATTTTGGTAAGAAAGCCGATTCGTAAATCACTTCAACTTTTGACTAGGAGAGATGCAGCAAAGATATGAACGTAGTTTGCAGTTATGAAGGAAATCAGAATATAAGCGTAAACTGAAATACGACCGTATGATAAAAGCGATTTCGGTATAAAAGCTGATTCGTAAACCACTTTAACTTGAGATAAGGCGAGATGCAGTTAAAGCAAAGATATAAAGGTAGTTTATAGTTATAATGGAAATCAGAACGTAAGCGCAAACTGAAATATGATGATCGTATGAAAAAAATAGATTTACGTCTAAACACTGATTCAGAAAGTGCAAAGCTTGAAACCCGATCGTATATGCGCAGAAAGCAGTAAGCTTTAGAGGAGGTTTCAATAAAGATAATATGCTCAAAGTAAATGCAAACCGAGATTTAGAGTGGTTCGGTCAATCTTGACCTACTCTACTTTTGGCTTCCTCCACCGACGAGGTCACCGACGTCAACTAGAGGCCTTCCTTCAATAGGCGAAGGCCAACCACCCTTTTATAGTTTCACTCCTTTTGACGGGCTTAGGAGACAACCCTTACAGAATTTTCTCTCCTCTCTTTACAACTCAGAACTTGGAAGAACAGAGGGAGAAGAACTTTTGGCCTTTACAACAATTTTGAGCTCTAAGAATCACAGAAAAAGATCAAGATTTCGGTGTAAGTTCCTACCCTTTCAGTGCTGAATGGGTGGGGTATTTATAGGCCCCAACCCAGTTCAAATTTGGAGCTCAAAACTGTCAATTCCTGAAATTTCGGGATCAAGCGGTTGCACCTCCTGACTGGAGCGGTTGCACCACTTGGTAGAGCTCGAAGACTGAGCCTCTGGGCGGTGCTACCTCCTATCAGGGGCGGTTGCACCTCCTGACAGAGCTCGAAGACCGAGCTCAAGCGGTTGCACCTCCTGACTGAGGCGGTTGCACCGCCTGGCAGAGCTCGAAGACTGAGCTCAAGCGGTGCCACCTTCTGTCAGGGGAGGTTGCACCGCCCAGTCTCGCTCGGAGACTGAGCCCCAGGTGGTGCCACCGCCTGGCTGGAGCGGTTGCACCTCCTAGTCTCGCTCGGAGACTGAGCCCAGGCGGTGCAACCTCCTGCCTTGGGCGGTTCAACCGCCTGGCAGAAATCAGGGTCCGAATGGGTTGATCCATTCGGCCCAATTTGTGTTTTTCAGGGGCCCAATTGCCCCAAGATTAAGTTAATGGGATCACATCCTATTTCCAACTTAATCAATGTGTTAACTACGATTTTTCCTAAGACATTTACTGCAACTTGCTCCGGTGCGTCAATCACTTCTTCCGACGAGCTTCCGGCGAACTTCCGTCGATCATCTGATGAACCCTCGGTGATGCTCCTATGGACTTCCGGAAAACTCCTGGACTTGCGATGATTCACTTGGCGAGTTCCGACGAGCTTCTTTGGCAAGCTTATGGACTTCTCAGATTTGTTCTCGCAAAACTTCCGATGACTGTCCGAACTTCCGTTGAACTCTCGAACTCCCAACGTGATCATTGTCTTGACTCCGGCGTAACTCCTGCTACATGTCTCACTTTCATCGTAGTTAATCCTGCACACTTATCTCAATATATAGATTAGATAACAAATGACAATTGACTTCATCATCAAAATCCGAGATTCAACAATCTCCCCCTTTTTGATGATGACAATCAATTGATAATGGAGTTAACCTTAACTCCCCCTATCTATATGCCATACTTGAGATAAGTCATTCTTGAATTCAAAACCTAAGAATTCAAGAGACATATTGATAAGTTAAAATCATTTGAACTTATCAATACTCCCATCATGATTCCCATCATGATGTATCTCTTTGAAGATGATGTCAAGGCTTGACATTCATTTTCGAATATAACAAGTTTGAATGATGGTAATAGCAGCAATTCATCATATAGTAAGATATCAACATGTAAAGCTGTGAAGTAAGATTTTGATATCATTACATGATGTACACATTTCAAATATTTTTGCAAGTATTGCATTTCTTCACATGGTAAGATATCAACTCAAGGCATAATGCAAATTAATGCATGACATCTGTTCATATATCTCTTGGTGATGCAAGCATGGCATAATCATAGCAACATTGTTTATAGCATCAATTCATATATTTCTCCCCCTTTGTCATCAACAAAAAGCATGGTAGTTGTGATACTAGGAGAACAATATAAGCAAATTATCAAGCATATAAAGGAAGGCATGATACGTAGATTGTTTTGAATACTTCTTCCTCTTTTTTGTTATAATCCTTTTTGCATGAAGGAGGAAAGTCATTTGTGATACCAGTTATTTGTGAGTTTACTTTGAGTCAAGAACAGCTTTTTGCAAGTAAAAATACTATCATCCATATTTCAAGATGGAATTCATAAGCAGGAATCATTTCATCAAATCCATTTCAGAAAAAAATATTTTTCATAAGAGTGTATGAGAGAATTCGATTTTTAGCATTCCAATTGTTAAGCGAATCCGAAAAATGAAGTGAACTCTTTCATGCATTCGGACAAGACTATGCTATAGATTTTTAAATACAATCATGAAGACAAAACATTTTTGTATTCAACACATAATTTCCAACATGTTATTTAGGCATGTAATGACAATCAAGTGATTTGAGCATTCAATAAAGTCCGAAAAATAATTTTAACTAGTTTATCTATCAACATTCCTAATTCTCTTCTTATGAAATCAAATTGCTCTTCACTAAGAGGTTTTGTAAAAATATCAGCTAGTTGATGTTTAGTGTTAATATCATGGCAATGTCATGACTTATCAACTGCGTTGGTATATCACTTTCTCAAATTATATTTATCATGGAAATCAAGGCACAAGGTTTTTAAAACATTTAGTTTCAATGTAAAATCCGAGATAAACAACGAGAGATGTTTATAACTCTGCATATGCTCAAAAAAATATATCAGGTAACCATATCAAGGATCAAGGCACAACCCATCATGGTGAGTAACATAAGGAGTTTACAATAACAACAGATGATTGTGTTCATACAAGCTCATTCATGAGGTGGAAAATTAAAGTGCCTGAACAAAGAGTCAAATTGTCGATGAATTTGGTACATCTCAGATAGGATTTGATCTTGTCTTTGTTCGAATCGGTCCATTCGAATCCCAATATATTCGACAGATGATGTATGAGTTTGCTCAAATGGATGTGTTTCCTCAAAGGGACAGATCGGAGGAGATTGGGTACCCCTAAAGATTGGTGTTTTCGGTTCTGGTTTAGGTTGAGGGGGATCGGTTCTTCTTGGCATTCTAACCCAGTTATCGTTTCTATAAAAACATCTTAATTGGTGAAGTAGATTTTTATTTATTATGCTAAACCTATCTACTTGTATTACTTCTTCTTCCGGTGGTATTAGAATATCGTAGGCTTTCATTATTCTAGTGATTATACCACCATATGGGAGCATCATGTCTTTCTTAGATAGTTCTAACATGTTTTGTTGGATAAGATAACCAAGACAGATGTCATGTCCTTTCATGATCAAATACATAGTTCCTAATTCTAATTGGCTTACTTCATCATGATGGTATTGTTTAGGGAGAATGATGCTAGTTAGGATACGATGAAGTACCTTAGTGTTTAGAGGCAGTAGATGTTCATAACTTTTAGGAACAAATGCTAAGTTGGGATTGGCAAAAATTGTTCCTAAGGCTTCAACATATGTTGTTCCAATAGTTTCATCATCCCATGATCCTCTAAAGTAAAGTCCTCTACTTTTTATGGGAATGCTTATCATGTTGCAAATGAATTTATCCGTAATGGAGATGTGTTGTCCTAAAAGATAGGTAGATATTCTTTCTTCTTCATCTATTTGTATGTTGTTGTAAAACAATCTAACAAGTCTAGGATAGATAGGTTCATTAATTTGTAAAATAGGGAGTAGATCTAAGTTTGCAAACCATTGGATTGTCTCTAAGTCTCTTAGTTCATTTAAATCTACATATTTTCCCTTATTGACACTCCTAAGTTCGAAAGAGGAAAACTTTTCAGCATGGTATTTTGAATCGAAAAGGGTGAGATCAAAATCTTCTACTAATCTCCTCTTTCCTTTGTCTCTTGAGGATCTTCTAGATCCCATAACTACTGCTGTTTAGAAGAATAGTGATGAGCAAGAGTAAATGAATCAAAAAATAGAATTTAAGAGCTTCTTAGAGAATACCTTAGTGAGATCTTCAAGAGAGGGAAGGATTGTTGATGTTTTGCTCCGAAATGAGGGGTATTCGGGATGCTATGAGGGGAGAGATGGGGATGGAGGAGCCTTGGAAGAGTAGAGAGGGGAAGGGAGTGAGTTGGGGTCGGTTTCACCGCCGGCCCTAGCTTGGGTTAAAAAGGGCAGAGTTGCGGGCGGTTGCAGCTCTGGTTGGGGCGGTGCAACCGCTTGCAACACGTGACAGCCGGAGGTGCTACCTCCAGCTAGGGCGGTGCCACCGCCTGCAAGTGGTGAGCACTTGTTCTGATCGCAGTGTAATCTGATTTGAGAGTTTTTGTCTTGAGAAGAATTTTCATTCAGAGCAATCAACTTTACTTACGTAATTACGTAAGAGTTTTCATTTTAAGACAAGAACTTTTGCACGATCAAGATAGATCTTTTAATGTGCATACTCTCAATGTCGTACACATGTTTGTGACAGTTTGTTCAAGTTGGTAAGCCTTACAAGTTCATGACAGACTTAGTCAGTTCATGATATAGAGTTGGATTCGAAAGTTATGAACGACTGAAATTGATGGGTTCGAAAATCCAGAGGATATGTGAATTGAGAATCATGCGTTTCTAATTCTGAAAAATCAAATAGAATTGTATCTAAATCGCATTTGTGATTTTAATCTTCATCTGTTATTTAGGCTAGAGAGCATTGCGAGTTCTTTTTGGATCTTGGGTCATGAATATCGAGAATCCAAGGAGCAGAATATTATTTCTTGCTCCAGCTTATAATTTTTTATGTTTTTACAGGAAAGGATGATTTTTAGGTACCCATTTGCTTTTGGGTGCCTCAAAAATAGATCTACATTGTTTATCATGTTGCATAGAATTTATTATCGTTCCTTTAGGAATCCAAATTAATTTGTTTGGACTAATTTTCTTGAATGGACAATAATACGTTTTGTGTCCAAATTTGCAACAAAAGTTGCATTTGCTTTGGTGTCGAACATGTAAGATGGGGCCTTTTATGAATGTGGTTGGATTTTGGTGAGGACTTCTCACAAATCCGATTCCACTTCTTTTGGGAACGTGACCCTTGTTTGCAAGGATCATGTTCAGTGACTTGCTACCAACCTCGAATTTCTTCAAGGTGTCCTTAAGTAGCAAGTTTTCCTTTTGGAGAGTTTCTAGATCATGGCATTTTGTGCATGAACTTAAACTATCATGATATTCAGTTTTTAACTTATCAAAATTACAAATAAGACTATCATGCTCCTTTTTTAGCAATTTATATTTTCT